>NW_024538306.1:0-10065 GCF_016628075.1 Suillus paluster
CAGTGTATGCATCGTGGGCATATCTGTGACGATACTCTGAGTGTTTGCGCTTAGCTATGGCGTACGATGAGATCCGACACACTTTTCTTCGAACATCAGCTCCGGATGGTCTTTTGAAAATGCGTGAGCGTAGGAGGTGTTGATACGAAAAAAAGAAACACCGTTCTACGGGCAAATTACCGTGGATTTCGAGACTTAAGCCCTCAGCTCCCCACTCACTGGTCCATCGAGCGACATCTCAATCACGTTGAGTAATGTCTGGCCTATATCCCTTACCCTCCTGAAGCGGGGGTCTGATCTTTGGATCATCTTCTGGGTCGCCAAACTGTGTCAGACATGGTGAGAAATAGAAAGATGAAGTAAATTGCAGACAAGGAAGCACGCTGATGGATTGGGCGCTTGATTGATCGGATGACCTTCCTCGGATCCGAGTCGCTGCCCTAGTACTAGTTGTATTTCTGGATCTGAATTCAGCAGTGATGATTTGAAGGAACGACTGGTCTTCCTTCTTCTACAGTGGGGCAGTGAAGGATGCCTGCAGATCAACCGCAATGTTCGCGTGACGAGTCCGAGTCCAAAAATTGGTGAACACTAGTGAACCTCACAAGCACCATCATGAGGAAACGCAAAAAATCCTTGCTATTACATATGGACTTTTGTCATAAGACAATGGAAAATCTAAGTATATATATGACGACGCAATTATTCAAACATATTACAATAAGTAGACATGCACCCCAGTATAGTTGAATAGATATCCGCAAGTCACGATTACAACATCCGCCTGCAAAGTTTTACAGCCCACGAGCCTCAAGACGACCACGGAAGATCTTCTGGAACTGCGGGACGTGGTCGAAGTCCATGAGCGTGTAGTGTTGCCCAGGAACGTCAGTATATGACGGCTCGCCCCGGCTGAAGCCAGACCATGGCTTAAGCTGGTTGTTCAACCAGTCAGACTTGCTTCCCTTAAGAGGAATGGCGTAGAAAACATCAACTGCAGCTAAAGAGTGGCGCAATATGTAAGCAAGCGGTTCTGAAATGAGATATGAACGACTTACAAACTGAGCCCGATGGGTTGTAGTCCTTCCCGCACTCAATCAGAGACCCGGCGATGTCCACCCAGTGGTCAAGCTTCTCGGGCGTCAGCTGGAGCTCGACGAGACGGTCAGGAGGCGACAGCTTCCACACCACATCGAGCTGCTCCTTCCTCGTCATCGGTCTCAGAGCAGGAGTCAGATCGTTCGCGTCATGCTTCGACACGAGACCGAGGAAGTACGACAAGTTGAGCATGCCGCCCGTCCAGTCGATCTCGTGCATGCGGTCGGCGATATGAGGAGGAATGTTGATGAGACCGACGAACTTGACTTCGTCGCCCATGGCCTCGAGCCGCTTGGCGACTTCAAACGCGACGACACCGCCGTAACTGTACCCGGCGATGGCGTATGGTCCCGTCTCCTGCGTCCTCTTGACTGCTGCAGCATAGCAGGAAACCATCTCGTCCATGGATGTGAAGAAGGGGTGGCCGGGCTCGAAGCCACGAGCACGGAGAGCGTAGAACGGACGCTCATTCTGGAAGTACTTGGCGAGGTTGACGAAGATGAGAACTTCTCCGACACCGGGGTGCACGAAGAAGATCGGCGTCTTGCTTCCGGTCAGCTGAAGGGGAACGATCGGGTCGTACTCCTCAGTCTGGCTGTCCTTGGACAGCAGCGCGTTGACGTAGTTGGCCAGGCTCGAGACGACGGGGTGCTTGAGGATTTGAATGGTTGGGATTTCAGGCAGCCCAAAGTGTTCCTCTCCCTCGCGCTTGAGCCTGGAGATGATATGCGTGAGTCAAGATCGTTTTATGTCAAGGAATGGTGTATTTACCTGATGACATCAATAGAAGTGCCGCCGAGTTCGAAAAAGTTGTCGCTCGCTGAGACCTCGCTTTCCGGGAGATTGAAGATGCCTGCATATATCTTGGCAAGCGCCTTCTCCGACTCGGTGGATGGCGTGACGAACGAAACGCCGCGTGCCTCGCTGAGAAGCTCCTCAGCGCGGGCGATGTGCTTCGCAAGACCTCCTTGCTTGAAGAGGCTGATCAGACGCGCCCGAGACAGCTTTCCGAGAGTGGTCTTCTCCATCTGGTTGACGGGGATAGGAATGACGATCTGGGGAGGCAGAGTGATCATTTTCACAGAGATATCCCGTAAGGCGCGGTGCGTGGCAAACAGTTTCGTTGAGGCATCTGGTCCGTCGAGATCGAAAGTTGGCGAGTAGAAAATGATGAATCCTTCAGTCTCCTGTCCAGGAGCGCGGTAAGGAGCAGCAGCGAGGAACGAGTGCGTGACGCCTTCAACGGTCTGGAGGTGTGTCTCGAGCTCAGGGATACCATATGAGACACCATGGACGATGACGGTGTCCTTGATACGACCGCTGAGGCGCATGACGCCGTTCTCGACGATGCCTACATCACCGGTGCGGTACCAGCCGCCCTCGACAAAGCTAGACGACGTGGCCTCGGCGTTGTTGTAGTAGCGCACGAAGACCATCGGTCCGCGGACCTGAAGCTCGCCACTCTCACCGTCGGGGCGCAGGGTAGCACCATCAGCGGGATCAACGATGCGCATCTCGCATCCGTTGATGGGACGTCCGAGATCAAGGAACTCGTGAGCAGGCTCGGTTGCGAGGACATCGACAGGGTCATAAATGCATCCGGCACTGTAGAGGCCCATCAGTTCAGATACCGATATGATTATAAGTATCCTTACCAAGTTTCAGTCATTCCAAATCCAGCAGAGATGACGAACGACACCGCAGAGGGGTTCTTGCTAAGCTTTTTCATCGTAGCAGCAAAGGCTTGCGCGGTCTTGGAAACCACAGCTTCACCTCCGCTGTTGATACGCTTGATTGAGGACAGGTCGAAGCATCCGTATAGGTCCGTGCGTTTCTCGAGATCACGAGTCAGCTTAGAAAGCAAGAAGTTGGGCGCGAACGCTAGTTCTATGGACTAAAAATAGAATGATGAGAGAAACATTAAAGTTTCGTTGAATGTTGTCATACCTTTTCATCGATCAGACGGAGCAGCCGAAGAGGATCGGCCAGAATGGCAGATGCATGCACGTGGAGTTGCGAAGCACCATATAGCAGGGGTGTGATGTGCATCTCCAATGATCCTGCGACGTGATCAAATCCTACCCCTGCATCATGGTTAATTTCAGAAGAAAGTTTAAATGACGTGCGCCTTACAGTTCAACACTTGAGACTCGGAAGTCAGGCCGTAGCTTTGGCCCTTGGCATGGCAAGCAGCAAGGATGGTACGGTGCGTGTGCACGACCGCCTTTGAGAATCCAGTTGACCCTGAGGTCAGGAATAGAATGGCCTCGTCATCCGGCTTGGCCTCATATGCAACCCAGTCGGCTGGTACGGTAAAGCTCTCTGCAGACGATTTTAATTCGGAGAGCAGGTGAACCTCCAGACCAGAGATCGAGCTGATCTGTTCAGCACCAAGCTCACTGGTGAGCCAAATAGCTGATCCGAACAAGTTCTTGATATGGGCCACGTGACCCTCCTTGTGCGCCTGCTGTGCGCTAAGTGCCGGCTGCAAGCAGGGAACATACCCAGCCAACAGGCATGCCCAGACTGCAGCCATGTTGTCTTCGTGCTCGGTCAGGTACACTACAACAACTGACCCTGTGGGCTTTCCCCACTCGAGCATCGCACGTGCAAGGTTGCGAACATATTGATTGAATGCGGTGAAAGTCTTCGTCTGTATGGAGGAGTCATGTGCCGAGGAGGTTATGAAACCAAGCTCGTGTAAGGGATACCGGCCAGCAGCTTGAGCGATGACGTCGTGGAGAGTATTAGCTTGTGGAGAGACAACAGATGTCTTGAGGGTGGTAACGGATTCAGTGGTGGTAGTGGGGGCGACTGCGACGGGTGCCATTGCAAGGTGTCGAACTTCTAAAATGGTATGAGAGTTGGAAAAGGAGTCTAGGATGTTGAGTGCGGACCTCCTTGGACGTCCGAGCTTATATACCTCGAAGCCAGAAAGCAGACAGAACCTGGTACTAGCTGGTGGCAGTGATAGGCGCCCATATGTGTTGCAACTTACACTGCTCTCTCGCAAATATGTAAGGCGCGAATCATGGCGTGAAACACACCTAGAATACGTTAGCACGGGGGCTATTCCTTAGAGCTCGCACTAGTACAGTCCACACAGGCGCACTAGTCCGGTCACTATCGTGACTCTAAGTAGACGTCCGGCAGAATCAAACGGTCGGCTCTTAGTAACGCGCGATTCATTAATTTGTCATATCAGGCATTGCAAATGCTGATTGGAATTCTTCATCCCGTGAGTCCAGGGTCGCTGTGCTAGCCATGCGGCGCGAGCCTTCTGATCTACTACAGTGCCGACTGAAAGCTTTCATGCTGTGTCCTAATAATGACGAAACTAATCTGAATCAAATAGCTTAGCGTTGTCATGAAGTTACTCCGCGAGGCCCACTCTACCTTCCATGGGGCCAATGTACCAGAACTAAACCAATGCCCGCAAGGGCATTATCATGGTTTGTGAACAGGCGAGGGACCCCAAAATAGTAAGACTTTCTACTGTCGTCTGGCTGAAGTTTGGCGGTTTCAAGCGTGAAATTATGGAGTGACTGATCGGATCAAACCACCATCGGTTTTACGCGGAAGACAAGGCGCACGAGGATTGACGATGATGACAGCATATAGGGGTCCACGGTCGCTTTCGTGGGTGGCAAGGAAGATCTGGATCCGCTAGACCACGCCTGCATACAGTCTGAGTAAAGCGCTGTGGGGACTGGCGTTTGGAGAATCAGATAGCGACTCGAAGGACAGAGCGGAGGGCACACACCCTCTGATCGTACCGAGGCCAAAACTCGAGTTGTGGGATGGGGGAACACGCAGAATACGAGACCATACATACGAAGAATATGATACCACCAGGATCGAGTTCCGTTGAGAACTCCCACGCGACACGAGGCAGGACCAGATTTGTTAGAGACTGACGGCGTGTCGGTAGAGATGCGGAATACGAGGGCATTAGGAATCGAGTACGAGGTGCAGTACGATAGGAAGAACTTCAGTTCCAGTCGATGGGAATCATTTGCAGTAATCACTGAAACGGCTGCCGGTCAGCGGGCAAAGCTTTCCCTTCAACAACTATCCAAGTCCCGTGGATGGTCCAAGTAGCGCCTGTAACTCGAGCTCTCTGAACGTCAGCTCTCTGAATTGTGAACGCTATCGCCGTGAGCAGTTTACTACGCAACGCAACGACCGCTCACGATCCTCCATCCGCGAACTCGTCGACAGCACATGCAAGCTACGACTTGGAAATGTGCGCAAGGAATATTCCTGAGTCCAGACCGACTGCCACCAAGGACGACCTCCGACCTGAGAGCGGGGTTTTAAATTATGTCAAAATTGACAAAAAAAAAAGTCAATCAAATCAAACCAAAGTTGCCGAAGCAATCGGTAATACGAAGCCTGCCCTGCGTGTCTGCTTTCCTGGTGCTGGCAGGAGCTTCGCCGAGCTGGCACTCAAACTCACATTTGACGGGCCAAATGATAGCAAGGTAGGTAGGCTTGAACCTGTGTCTGCTGTGTTTGAACGATTGCTAGTAAATAAGAAAACTCGAGGCACTTCACACTTCGTCGGTTGCATAAAATGACACTGAGGGCTGCCACGAGCGCGTTGGCCATAATTACTCCCTCTATCTAGAGGTCACTTCCTATCGGGTGAGATCTTCCACGATATCAGGCAAGACTCATTTCTCAACATCAGCAAAACACTTTTTTTCCCACCACCAAAAAATAGCTGGCCACAGCTTGGTCCCTTCTGTACAGAGCTGTACAGAGCCCACAGAGGCAAAGTGATTTGCTGATGAAGGTGAACGCATGGACGAGTCAATCGATCTAACCCGAAATGCCCTCTGCAAAACAGTGTGACACAAAATTCGTGTAGAGATGTGCGGCGGCTGGTAAGCTGGATCACATCTCAAACACGAGGTTTAATTATTCCCAATGACACCTGATTTCGCACCAGGCGCGGAATGCTGTGCGGGCGGGCGTTCTGCAGGGCTGAGTATTAGAAAGACTTGATGAACAACGCCGGTGGTACGGCCAGTAATATTCGATTTCTATCAATGGCGCTGCTGGTTTCTTGCAATCCCATTTTATAGTGGGTACGCTCCTCCGGATACATTTCGATATCGTGCACCATGCTCAATAGTGGGGGCCTTCTAGAAAGAATTATCCTACATCGTTGTTTATACGGTCGCCGATCTAGAGAGGTACGCATGGCGGGAAGTGCATGAATGATTTGAGTTTGAGATGACTCGCGTGAGTGTGGACTGGTTCGATTCATGTAAGTATGTGTCAGTGCATGTGCTACGACACGCTAGAACGTCCTAAGGGCACACTATTGATAAAAGAGGCAACAAGCAGTACCTGGTGAGCATGCTACATCCATGATAGCCGGAGTGTAGTATTGATACGCTTGCTAGGACCGGGGTAACAAGATAGCAAGATCACGGTAGATCTGCGCTCAAACTCCATGGAGAGTGCTAAGTATTTATTTATTTTTTTCACCGCTTTGGAATCTCCAACCGCAGATCTCTCAGTTCGCGCATCAAGAGATTAATGCCTTTTTTCGTGTCTCGGAACTGAACACGTCAATTATGGCAGATCACGGTTCCAGCCGCTCGAGGACCTTGTGCTCGTCAGATGCCTTCCGAACTCTCTTGGTCATGGTAGATCTGCGGCGTGCGCGCAAACACCACGGGCACTACTGGCGATTTAATTTTCGAAACATGACGTACACGTCTGCGTTCACACCTCTGGGACTTGGGAGTCTTGGCTTATTCGATGGAATGAGGTCTGATGAAGTTTATCCAAAGCCAATAGACTTGGTCATAGTTACATCTAGGAAATGCCTCCGGTTATCTGCAATTCCCGTGGAAGGTTTTCATCGAAAAACAGTTGTCCTTCTCCGACTTCTGTCTGAAATTCCCGGTTACTTGTGTCGACTCGCCCGCTATCTCGGAGCTGCTGTATATCCGAATGTTACCTGACTACTTCCATCAATTGCGGTATGCAGCCCATCAGAACATAGTTGGGCTGTCAGCGAACTATCTCGAACTATTCGCTCATCGAAGCAGTTTACTTTCCATGGTGCTCAATGTTGACGTTGATAACCTGCTGGTGTTTTCCCCTCTTTCTTCACTGCCAATGGCGTGGTACGCATTTTTCCAGTCGTGCTCCTCATGCTCCGTCAACTTCATTTCCTTCATACCTCGCCAATTCATGGTCAAACACGCAACCTCTGCGGCATATCTACGACATTTCGTACTGCACTGATCACGGTGTGCCAATTGACAACCCCCCTGCACAGCGTAACCTTGGAGGCTGCTCGTGCATATTCCTAGTACATATATTTCCGTCCTGTCTTTGCTGCGGCATAAGTGACAGCATGCTAGTGAGGCCCTCATGGGTCATTTGTTAGACTCCCGGTGCAACAACCTTGCGTGTTTCGTTTAGAACCTTCAAACCCTGGCAGAAGTGCGGAGGCAACCGTGAAAGTGTGAGTCTATATATTGCGCTTGTCTCGTTCCTTTGTCCCCGCACTCGCACACTCGACCTTTTTAACATCTGATTTATTATAGGGTCATGTAGATAGAGTACATGCAGTATGCTAGTTATGTATAATGTTTATTCATGCATCGGAATAATTAAATAAAGACTGGTTCGCGACCTGTGCCTGCTGCTGTTGAAGGATAATGGGACGTAGAGCTGCGGAAGCCGACCTGTCGACCTCAATTCTAGCATTCCTAACGATGACCGTGAGTTTTGCATTCTTTCAGCCAGGTACTGTAATGGTAGTCGACTGACACCTCAGTTCGTTGAGGTACACCTGCTTAGAAGGACGCATTAACCCCGATGGTTATCCACTAGCCTTTTTCCATACGCCTGTGACTGTCCTTGTGTACGAGGAAATTGACGCTGGAACCAGGGTAGTTGCTGACATCCGTACTGAGAACGATCAAGGGTTCTGCAGTGCGCACTTAACGTCATGATCTGATTCTTGATAAATGGTTGCCTATGCTCACTCCACGGTAAACCGCGAATTCTCGTTGATATATTTGGAGTACGACGAAGGGCTCTTTTCATCGTACTTGTTGTAGTGACCAGAGGATTGCCGGTCACATGATGGGGTTGTCGGTCGTGAATATTGATTCTGAGATTAGACTTGCATCGAGCGGACCTCACGGAATCGACAGCAATGCTTGACCAGACTTCTCTGCGGTAGAGTTAGTATTCACTAAGCGAATGATGAGTCAGTTTCTCGCTTGGGTTGGTGAGATGGCGAGACCTACCAGTGATCAGATGTAGATGAGGACGTTGCCAGTACAAACGAACAAAACTGGCATCCCAGGATAGTATATATACAACTTTACAAGACAGAACTTACAACGATCATTTTCATCATTTTGGCATTTCTGTGCCTTACACATGCGAAATGTCTTCAAACAGTTTGAGAGTGTTTGAACCGTTCGGAACGATTCAGGGCCACAGGGGAAACAGTTTGAGGCACAACCATACTTCGGTTCGGTCAGGTCTGCGGGCATCACACTGATGGCAGTGGACCGAATTGTCCAGAATGAGAATGCCGTGATATGACATTGGACAGTCTGGTCCACCAATTAGATGGGTGCTAAACGAGCCTGAGACCATCATGCCGATTCTTGGAAGCAAGGATATTCGAAAATCTGACATTCATAAAAGGTTTCGAGTCGTGGCGACAACGGTTCGGGCCCCGAGGAAATGCTAAGGAATCCAGCGGCCAGTGCCTTGCCAAGAAGTCATGCCATCGTTCCCGTGCTCTCCGTGCCAGAAGTCAGATGTTTTTCAAGTCTATATGGCCACTGGCGGGCGCGACTGATGGTTCAGGCGATAAGCAACATGAGACCAGTCCAGTGGCAGCGCACATGTATAAGTTACGTTTGTTTGGCAACACCTTGCGAAATAAACAAACGCCTGATCACATGACGAGCGATGCAGGTGTGGGCAGGTACATGCTAGCACTGACCGTGAGGGAATATCGATCAAACGCCATACTCGTATTCATTATTCAAACCGTTGGCAAAAATCACAAGCACCATATAGGACATTGTTAAGAAGTTAAGACCAAGAAATCCATATGTACTTTTGTCAGAAGACAACATAATCTACTGCCGACGGCAATTCTTCTAACACTGCATTACGTAGGAAAACATATCACTCCGAATATAATAATAGTGCTTGAAAATCATCGGCGCAAGCCAGACGCGATTACAACCCCTCCAATATTTTACAGCCCACGAGCCTCAAGACGACAACGGAAGATCTTCTGGAACTGCGGGACGTGGTCGAAGTTACATGAGCGTGTAGTGTTGCCCAGGCACGTCAGTATATGACGGCTCGCCCCGGCTGAAGCACAGACCATGGCTTGAGCTGGTTGTTCAACCAGTCAGACTTGCTTCCCTTAAGAGGAATGGCGTAGAAAACATCAACTGCAGCTAAAGAGTGGCGCAATATGTAAGCAAGCGGTTCTGAAATGAGATATGAACGACTTACAAACTGAGCCCGATGGGTTGTAGTCCTTCCCGCACTCGATCAGAGACCCGGCGATGTCCACCCAGTGGTCAAGCTTCTCGGGCGTCAGCTGGAGCTCGACGAGACGTTCAGGAGGCGACAGCTTCCACACCACGTCAAGCTGCTCCTTCCTCGTCATCGGTCTCAGAGCAGGAGTCAGATCGCTCGCGTCATGCTTCGACACGAGACCGAGGAAGTACGACAAGTTGAGCATGCCGCCCGTCCAGTCGATCTCGTGCATGCGGTCGGCGATATGAGGAGGAATGTTGATGAGACCGACGAACTTGACTTCGTCGCCCATGGCCTCGAGCCGCTTGGCGACTTCAAACGCGAGCGACACCGCCGTAACTGTACCGGCGATGGCGTATGGTCCCGTCGCCTGCGTCCTCTTGACTGCGGCGGCATAGCAGGAAAACCATCTCGTCC
>NW_024538307.1:0-10063 GCF_016628075.1 Suillus paluster
GACTTTCACAAGTCTTTCCTCCCTTTATCCTTTTGTATCAAATTAACAGAAGTTGCGTCAATATATCAGATTTACCATACTCTACTTCTCATCATGAAGGATGGAAAGAAGAAGAGGAAGAACAAGACCAGAGCGAGGCCGAGGCGGGGTTGGGAACGAAGTTGAGGCCAAGTGAGGTCGAGGCGAGGTCGAGGTCGAGGTCAAGGTCGAGTCGGGTCGAGGTCGAGGTCGAGGTCGAGGTGGACGCCGATATTGACATCGCGAATATCCTGGAACCAGCACCAATGAATGACATTATCATGACGGCTCTGGACCATATGTATGACCAACCACACATGTTTCCAGTGTTCTCAGAGGCCGTGAGGAGTCTCCCCTTCATAATGTAAATTTCATCTGCGCATTGTTTTACCTAGCTCATCATGATCTACATTTAGGAGTACTAATGTTCTGCAGATCGCCGCAAAGTCGCGACGTGCGAAAAGCACTATCTCTGACACCACTGGTGACAGGCGAATGAACTTGGAAGACATTCAGCCTATCGTTATTCAGCCAATCCCCACTGGTCAGTTTGGCACGCTTCCCAATAGCAACGGCTTCAGTTCCCCGAGGTCTCTGAGAGTTGTATGGGACTTGCCTATTTCATTATTCACACGCAAGTAGATAGGATGTACAGTGCCGCTTTCAATTTGTATGCTGAATCCATGTATAAAATGTCTTTATAGAGCTGAGACCTTTGGAGCAGAACTTGAACTTCCCTCCTGTATGGCCAGAAAGCCGCAATCCTATGCATTACTACTAGTACTAGGCTAATTGGCTGACTAGCATACGCTAATGGTGAGGGATGGCAATACTGCATAAATATTGGAAGCATACTGTAACTCTTGTTTGCCGACTGCATCTAATTACAAACAGCCATCACAAAGTCAAGCTCATACAGTGGGTGACCACCATTTTGGAGAGATGCAAGACTTCCTTCAAGTGTTTATCTGCCGACTATCACAGTTGTGAGACCTACAAAGCTTCATCAGAATTGGAGTTCTCCTGCAATTTATTGTTGTTTGACGTCGTGATGCTGATGCTTTTACATTACTTTGTCTTTGGATATAATCTGCGCATATTTGCTTTGGTTTTGCCAAAAATATCTATTAAAAACATCTCCAGCCCGATTCCGTGATGAATCTAGGGTCTTATGAGGATACATCTGTGTAATCAGCCACTTGCTATATGATGGGCCTATACCCATGATACCACGTCTGAATTTGTAGAAAGATCCATTCATAACTGAGTGAGTGATAAGTGTATGATTGTGGTCTGACCATGTATGTAATAGAAGAAATACATGAATACACTAATATCTAGGTCGAAGATTTTGTTACAAATGAGCTGAATAGAATGTAGACTACCCAAATATCCTGTACTACATTATATTCTAAGAGTGAAGGTAATGTGGAAGTGTTGTAATGTCAAAGTGTTGTTGCGGCATTACGTCCTACCACTAACTTAATGTGTAGACTGCAACACACTATTTTTGATGTTTAGACTTTTGAGTTTCCCACGCTCTTTTTCTTATCTACTGGGTTCCCCGCTCTTATGTCTTGATGGATCCTTCCAATACTCGAGGACCGTGTTTCTCAGTATGTACTGCGCTAATATTGTATTTCCTGAGTTGCTACTATAAACATGAAGGACCGACCGAAGGCGGGAGTCCTTGCAAAGAAAATACTAGAACACATCTATACGCATCTATGCCAAGGCTCGTATCCTTAGGCCTCGGCTCTTCCATCTTCGGTCGTGTTTGGTAACGCCCAAGGCGACCGTCACAGTCGGCCAGCGACATGTACTTCCAAAAGGAACTACATATCCACGAAGTTCCCATGAAATTACTTGGTATCTAGCTATGGTATTGATATAACTGCTTCCTGCAGTTTAAATTCGTTAATATGAAGTGGTAAGGGTAGAGCTGCGATATCTGGCGCAACAAATATGGACCTGTCGATGACTGCTGGGATGGTTCTTGCAAAGATACTCAGCCACAGGATGAAGACGATAACTGTCAGAAACGGTGAGGTCTCGAAAAGGACAATGACATGTATTCTGACCTGTCCATGCAGCACCAAACCCATGGAAAAAGCCGCTGTTCAGAACATTGCCAAGCTGCACTGAGAGAAGCGCAAATACAGCATTCGGGAAGATCAACCCTTGATACGTGATGGAAAAAGGTATGCTCCCCTCCTTTTTGAGCACGCTAAATATGGAACTCGAGGAGATAATGATCCAGCAGATGCCCATCGACCACAGGATGTAAGCTCCGCAGAAACAGAACGAGAATACCATCTGTCCTGCAGCTGCTACCTCTGGGAACGTGCCTGGGACATACAGCGGAAGGATTTCGGATAGGTTCTGGCCATTGATGAGGAGCGAGTATCCTCCCTGACTGAGAGAACCCGATGCGAGGAAAGCAGACAAAACGAGTGGCTTCTCTGGTGGGCCATTTGCGATGAGGCGTGCGAGGTATATCGTGATCACCATCAACGCGAGACTGAGACCAATGAAAACCATAGTCAACGAAAACAGAGCTGTCCAGATGGCAAACTTCATCGACTGAGCTTTAAGCGCAGTGGAGAGTAAACCACCAGTTGAAGATGCAACGATAAGAGTGACAACTGGAAATAGCCATAGAGTGTTCACACTCTCAAGGGTATGTTTCTGCTCCACCATCCTGTGAGCTATACATCAGCGATACACCATGAAAATTTGAACCTCCGCACTCACATCGCATGCAGCATTCCAAAAGCGATGAGGTACGATACGATTGAGTCGAGCCACCAGCAACCCCAAAGGGTATATAGAAAACCAATGCCTCCAAAGTTCCATTCTTGATGCGCTACCTGCAACAAAGGTACGAAAATCGAAGATGAGGACAAACGGTTAACAGCAAACTTACCAGTGCTATGTTAATTAATGTCGCAGCTCCCATTGGAAATGCACCCATGAATAAACCCTGGGTTGGATGTCGGATCATCTTGAGCCAGATGTCAGGGAACATCACGTATCTCGCGATGGTTGCCCCAGTAAAAAAGACAAAGAGGAGGAGATTGAGAAAGAAAATGATCAAAGTGGCGACCTTGATCGCTGGACTACCGTTTCCGTACGGAAACGCGTGGACCAGGGCAGATGTAGCGCCAGTGCCCATGATCACTGTATGCCAGGCCCAGGTAAAATTCCTGTTACATATCGATCAGAAGGTTACAATGGACATTGTGTCACACGTACTGTATACATTCCTTCCATGATTTGCGCGGAGGTGCCACCAGCATAATGATGAGGCTGATTGAATTCCAGAACCTAATCAGATATCTGCGCTCAAGGAAAGGGAGACACTTGTATGACTGCCAGTCTATGACCCACCGTGCACCACAACATATATGTCATCTCACGGATCATCTATGAACGCTAGATCAATTGGCAATGCCAGCAGCTGTACAGTTTAACTTCGACACCGAATAACGTTGACAAGTTTCTAAGGGCATTCGTCATGGATGATGGCATCGATGACTGACAAAGTTTGTAAGGGTATTTGTCATGGATGTAGAGCTGATCACGGGGAAATCAACGGTCCAGTACAGCCTTTACAGGATTACCTAATTCTGGGGACGGTCGGCGTCACTAGGTAGAGGGGTCGATATTTCATTTTCGTTGAGCTTCCGAAGCGCTTCTAAGTTTAATGACCTCCTTACCTCCGCAAGGGGGACTCCCTTGCAGCATTTCGGCGCTGAAACAAGCACAAGGCCACGAATCATCCGAGCAATGGGCACGCTTCTGGTCAGCGTCTCCTCGGTACCAGCACGCAACCAGCACAGATTCTAAGCTCCTCAGCGGCTTATTTATCTCTCTCGTATAACACCTCCCCAAGCGCCACATCAGTCTTGTCCTCTGGCTTCGCAGTCTGAACATGACGCAACTTGGGGTGACATCACTGACGCATTTGCCTCATTTTCACAAGTGCAACTGTAGCCATTCCCCGCCAACTCGGCGTGCCCACGACAACAAAGCTTATGCGGAGGTTCACTACGTACCGTCTTGTTTGGTTCCGTTGGCATTGAGTCTATATGACGTGTATACACCCGTCTAGCTCTAGACAATGAATGTCAATCTCTTGCAGCTGCAACGTCAGTGCGTGATAATAAAGAGGATGAGACATGAAACAGCCTGCACCCATTAGTCAGAAATGATAGGATCACCTGTGATATGGCCCTCATATACTGCTCTCCGTCGGCACATCCTGTGGGAAAATCAGATTAAGCCAATACTCAGTATGAAGCACTGAGAGCATCTACACCTGGAAACTTGCCTCCATGTGCGCTCTTACGAATCATTGAAAAAGCGATCTATTCATAAGACTCGGAACACATCAGAGATCGACGAACTTTAATAATATCGAAGGCGCATTTGTAGCCTTCTGGCAGTACTGAAGTACAAGCCAAGTCTATATTTCGTTACTACAAGGCAGGTAGACCTGCTAGATGCTTCACCTCCGAAAATGAACCGAGTGAGTCTTGAACATATCTACATCTCTCCGACATGACGTTCAGTTTGTTAAATCATCTCCGCTTTTCCCTGCTTCCCTCACCGTTTCCCCTATCATGACCTCTTCCAGACACGGCGCGTCGAATATACGACCGCTTGGGATCATCCGTATTGTAGGCAAGGCAATACACACCCACAATACCAACGTACCAACCGCATATATCGAACCCCATATGCGAAAGAACGCCGAGGAAAATGTTGTTGCCAAGGTGAAGTTGAGATTTGCGTAGACCCCCTGTGGATAGTCAGATTGAGTGATTACCCTCCAACAAAAGCTATAGGTACGCACGTTAGGAAAGACAGTCCCCCAGAATGACAGTCGGAAGTCAATGCGTTCCCGTCGAAGGGTGTAACCGAGACCGAGCATAGCAAAGACTATCCACATGCTCGCCAGCGACCATAGCACCAGAGCGCCAACCACGCATATCACCTCCACTGTTGCACCTGTTCCAGGCTGCCGCAACACTCCGCCTGGATCGCCATAACTCAGATGGTAACAGGCGAGCGGAAAGCGGACCCCAGCCTTAAGAACGAGTATGCTGCCTGTCCACAAGGACCAACGGGAAGAAAGACGGACAGGATCGATGCACCCGTGGGGTAACCATATACGACCAGCCGAAGGACATATATGGTGAGTAGCATCAGGGAAAGGCTAAGACCTATTACAACCATGCACATGGAGAACGTCGCGTGAGCAACGCATACGAGGGGGAATAGACCTGAAGCGCCGGCACGAGCACGCCTCCAGAAGAAGATGCGACGACAGTGTCACAACAGGGAAGAAGCCAAATAGTTGTCATAGACTTGAGAGAATGTTGTTGGAGAGAGATCCTGTGGGACGTAGCCTGTAGGTCAGTTCCAGCTCATTTGCGTGCATCATGAACGGACTGACATAATGTGTATCATCCAAAGCAGCATGCCAATGAAATTGCGACATTGATCCACCAACATGCCCACACCGTATAAAGAAAACGGCTTTCCTCCGAAACTATATGTTTGGAATATATCGGTACTGGCGATGTTGATTAACGTTGTTGCGCCATCGGAAACGTGCCAATGTACAAGCTCTGTACGGGATGCCGTATCATATTAAACCAGATGCCAGGAAAGAAGATGTATCGAGCGCAGTGATGAGATGCTGAAGAGCAAAAAGAGCACGAGATTGAAGAAGAAGAAGGCAAGTGTAAATCCTCGCATTACAGGCGAACCACTGGCATAAGGAAAATTGTGGAAAAGTATGGCGATTGAGCCAGTCCCTGTATACCCAATTTATCATAGATCGGTTAGATAGGCGCATTTTGACTTACCCATAGTGACAGCAAACCATGCTGGAGTAAAATGTCTGAGGATGGTGAGTGAGGCCCTCGCACTCCAATGATCAGTGGACACACCGAAAACATCTTTCAGTGACTTCTTACGAAGAGTAGCGTCAGTGCCGATATTTCTACATCGTGCTAGTACTGGTGTCAGGACCGTGTGAGTCAGGCGTGTGACGCTTGCCCGACTGCACACCTCGTCTCCACATGAACTGGCCATCGTGTGTATCAACTTGTGAAGCTCTCGAATCTCAAAATTGGGGGATCGGAGCTTCTGCGAAGATTCTCAATTTGATTTTTTGTGTCAGTCAGTTTGAAATTACATACTAAAACCCCCATCAGGAACGTTAATTAGTCAAATCTACTAATCCATACACAGGATACGACAAAGAGTATAGCGAGTACATGGGTGGGTATGTATTTTAAGCTGGTGCGCTCATGCCACAAAACATCTCAAGGTATATGCGGTAACACAGAAAAATAAGGTCGATAAGAGAGTAAAGGCTACACACCATCCAACGCGCCCTTCAGCCATTGATGCCCGCGCACCTGTGGTGGCCACGTAGCTGAGGGTTGGGTTCGAGACACCTGCTCAAGAGATGCAGGCATGAGCTACCGAGTCCCTTCCCTGGAAGCTCGGAGAGGACGATGTGCCCCGCAACGGCGTCCACTTCGGTGGGGAATGGGGACATCCCGGTTAGCAAGTATGACATCAGCACACCGAGAGTCCAGATCTCGGCGGGTGCGGCTTGGTAAGATCGCTTAAGGAGTACTTCGGAGGCAGCGTATGCAGTAGTACCAAAGAGGTTTGTAGTATGGGGATGGTTCATTGCGGTTTTCTATCGCGGCACTGCCAAAGTCTATGAGTTTGACCTGACGGCGGTCAATGAAAGATAAAAATTTAGCTAAACAGAGCCATACCTTGAAGTCTTTGTCGATGACAAGGTTTTCATCTTTTATGTCTCTATGATAAATTCCTTGACTGTCGAGGTAATGTACTGCCTCGACCACCTGAGCCATGATATACCGTGCTTGCTTCTCAGAGAGGCGCTTGTGCTTTGTCTGTTCTATGCACTCAAAAAGATCGTGCGAGGGGCGGCGCGTATAACAGGGCCGAGGTGGCTCGAGGGTAGACGACTTGCGTGTGAGATGAAGTGAGTGGTGCTGCAAGTCATGGTCCAGGGGTAAATCGCATCCTTCCACGAGAACTGAGGGCGGGAGATGTCCTGAAACCTGGGGGAGTTTCTGGCTCAGAATCTGGAACCGAAAATTCAGACGCGGCGGGAGATAACACGGGGGGCGACGAGCTAAAGTGCGGGATAATGATGTCGTCAAGGGGAGAATGCGCATGAGCATCATGAGATTTTTTGCGCTTGTGCCACGGAGAGCCATGAAGTTCTTGAACCTGCTGTTCATTGAGCGGTGGAATAAACAAGTACCGGACAATCATGACTCACGAGGTAAAAAAGAGCTCATCCTCGAAGAATTCGAGACACTTGATAATATTTTCGTGCTCTACGAGATGGAGTACCAGGACTTCTATGGGGATTCGACCATAAACCTCGTCCTCCATCCATGCCTGCTCCGGGACCTTCTCTTTGATGATAAACTTGACAGCGACCTCAACGTTCTCCTGGCGGTCGACCGCGGTCATTACAAAACCGTATCCACCTGAGCCAAGTTCATCGCAAAGGCGGTAATTTTGAACGAAGGTCTCGAGGAGCCTGTGATCTTCCGGAAATCGAGGGGAGTAGTTACGGCCGCAAAGAGATGCTAGGTGAGGAACAGGAACAGATGCGACCGGTAGAGGAGAGTCGATCATTGAGGATGGAGAAGGATATTCGTCTTCATAAGAGAGCAGAAGGGATCGCATCTCGCCATCGTGGGCGAATGGGGACGGTGAGGCGCAATAGTTTGAAGTATGGATCGCAGATGAAGAAGATATAGTCCAGGTGGGAGGTATGGACAAGGTAGGTCGAGATTGAGATATTCCGAGAGGCTAGTGCCGCTGTCCGAAGGAAACGCGGCGTGATCTCCATCCTCTGGATTTCGGCGTCCAACGAGTGGGTTAGAAAACTTGCATCTAGACAGCGAAACTGCTCATGGGCAGTATTACAGGCGTTGGTAAAAAGTCCAGCTGAGCGACGGGAGCTCGGCATTTTGAGAGTCAGAGGTGAAGGCATGAACTGCCAATGATCCAGGGGTGCACGAGAAGTGGACCGCGATAGGATGTAGTTTGCCCGCTGCTGCACTGACGTTGGCGAGACAGAAGTGTTAGTTCAAGAGACAATGTTGAACCACATCAATATGTAGTGACTTTCTCGGGATACACCACTTGGAATGCCGCGGCTCAGCGAGCGTGCCAACCGATCCAAAGCAGGCAAGATGTGCCCCAGTGGCACACTTGTCACAAAGCCACTTATCCATCCCTTTCTTGTCATGGAGACCATTAAGATTATAACCATTAACCATGCGCATTCAAAGTCAGACCAGAAGGCTTAGGAGAGATGTGACATGGCAGCCTTACTAAAGCTTGCAGAATCAACCAGTAGAGTTGCCGAATGGAGACTCTGCAAGGTCGTTCTAACAAGTTCGCTGACTTCCAAAACCTACAGCAAACCTCCGCAGGCTCGAGTCTATAGAAACGTTCGTGAACTTGAGGGAGCACAGTCGGATATCATGTAGTAGGAAAGTTATGATAAATATACAGCGCTCTGATCATCCCACCTGTGACCCGTAATTATCGGCCAGATTCATCGTGATGGTAACTCCTCTGTCGCTCCGATCGTCGATGCCTGCGCTGCTGCACTCCCAGCTGCAAATTTCTCTGACCCCTACAAACATGCAATATCGAGGGTCACACGGCACTCCATTGGGCAATTGTGAACAACCGGCCAGAAGCACTTTCGGCGTTGACTGGATTCATTTCTCAAATTTCGTCTGTTTGTTCGTCCGACTTGCGCCAAGTTGCACCAATCCCTGTAGGACGTATATGGTACTTACCCTTTTATATAGATTCGGATCTTAATGAAGGAACGCACTAGCGCATCGAGCTTGGTCTTAAGATAGCTTTCCAGCGCGTATAGACGCTGTGCTTCTGATCGAGGCCCACAGACAGGAACCTGGCTGTGCAGCCCCACCCAAAACGCTGAAAATATCGTTGGCGTCCGTGAAATAGGTTTAAATTTTTTCTGACTCGACGAAGTCAATGTGTACTGATTGTTTTGTTCCTATGTGACTATTATTTGCTCCCGCATCGGCTACGCTCGTTTCAAAGATCCATCGGTCAACCTGAGCCCCATGCGACTCATTCGGTGCTGAAGAATGAGTTGGGCCACTGGATGATGCACGAGTAAGTCTTCGCCCTGGAGCTTTCTCAGCTAGATCCCTGTCATATGATGTGCCTCCTTTAACAACTTGAACTGACTGATACTTGTGTCGTAGCAACACTGGATATGTAGACCGCGAGAGCACCCTGCATGTGAAGCTGGAGATGAAAATATTGATGTTTGCGACTAAAACGAAGTAGTCGAAGCCGGTACTCATTTCCTGCTTATCGTGATTCGAATCATGATCTTTTTATTAACGAAACTCCAAGGGCAGCACATACTTGTGTGGCTACGAACATCGATGAAGCAATCCTTCTTTATGGACAGGGGACACAAAATTCAGATAACTGGCGTAGCATAACGCTTGATCAAGACTGTCAAGCCGTCGACTTGTCTCACTAGCAAGTCGTGCTGGACTTTATTTCGGCTGATCAATTTCGCCTTTCGTGATGTGCCACAGCAATTAGTCTTGTGGTCAGGCAGGGCCACCATTTTGGAATTGGACGGATATACTCCTGTCCCTGCGCTCAGCGCTCAGCTGCTGACCTCCCTGTAAGTATCCGTTTTCGCGTTGCTACGCCCGGGATGCATGATGCGACTCTTAAGTTCTAGTCTCATGACGCCTGCTCAGCTTCCGGGATCCTCGTGTCAACGAATTGCATATCACCATCGTTTACTAAGGTTCTTCCGCCAATAGGATTATCGGTGATGGAGCAGGTTCGTTGGCAATCTGCTGGCATTGTAAATGTCGTCTGTTTTAAGTAAAGGGGGATTTCACGTGGACAGGTTCTGCCTACACCTTGCTATGAAGTTCCGCCCAGAACGATATTT
>NW_024538308.1:0-10056 GCF_016628075.1 Suillus paluster
ATCACGAGGCCGATCATTCTGAACAGCAGGTCCTGCATTCAGGCGGGAATAAGGAAGGAGTTTGCGGATGTAGCGAAGCAAAGCAGGTTGCTGTATTGCAGGCAGAGATCTTGGCGGGCGGGGGACATGAGATTATAACATGCGATGTCGCTGGGCTACGGCGCACGGCACAACGTGTTGCGTCGGACTGCGATTATTGATGTAGTGGTGTAGATGAGTAAAAGAAAGGGATCGCGTGCGTTGAGTAGCAAGGAACAGATTTTCTGGCGCTTGGTCTGCAAGAGAATGTTAGCGCACGGACGGATACATCTATGAGGGTGAACGCATACACTGAGCTGTTCTTGTTGTGCAGGCCAGATGCTAGCAATAATGTCCGGTGAGTGTCACATATATAGATCTTGGCATCGCTCCCGACTGTGTAAGTCAGTTGGCGTGAGTCTGGCAAGAGGATAATAGTGCAGGTCCCGGAAACATCGAAGGAGGTGAGGAGATGGCGTGACTTGAAGGCCCAGAGCTTGATGGATGGTGTCGTCGTTGGAAGTACTGGCGAGGAGAGCACAATCAAATGAGAGTGTCAGATCCTTGACATATGTGGTGGCCCTTCGAAGGGAACTCCGACAGTCTCCAGTGTCGACGCGTCGAACTCATAGATTGTCATGGCGTCCGATCGTCATCCCTGAAGCTGAATGCGCCCACGATGTATTTGTCATTTGTTGTCCAGAACACTGGCGCGTACATGCATATCCCGGAGTCGACATATTTGCTCACTCCGACATCCAGTTTCTGTGTCTGGACATCCCACACTTGAAGGCGTGTCGCCAAACTGGACTTGACTGCGAGTTTCTTCGAGTCATAAGAGAATCGAACTGCGTCTTGAATGGACCAGCGACGAGTTTGCAAGTGTCCAATCGATGGTTGATGGCACGACGCGTGAACAAACTTTACTGCCGCTCGAGCAATGGAGATCTTGGAGAAATTACGTCATCCCAAGTTGTACCTTTTATGTGAACTAGCTAGACTTGTTAACGTGGATCACGGAGTCCGGACCAGAATTCACTGCGGAAACGAGTTTTTTACACCAACCGTAATCCGAGGGAGACAATGTGTATAACACGACTGTAAACGTACCTAGCTCGTAATCAGACGTAAATCCGACATGTCGCAAATTTTGCTCGCTCGGTCTGAAGCAACAGATGTAAACAGACGCTTTTCCAACTTCACCAACACACTTTTTCGGACCTCCGTTTATTCTCTTCAGATACCTGCTATTCCACCACTATCCAGCCCAGTAAATTCAACTTCTCGATGTCTGCTTAGGGTAGACTTGAAGCAAGGTGAGTTTTTCGAAAATTTCGCTAAGTCCGTAACTCGAGCGCTATGTCAAATACTATCAGGCTCGAGTTGCCAGCTCATGTACAAGCTTTTACTTTTACCTTCGAAACGATGCGTCCGGGACCCACGGTGAGTACTAAGTGTATTTCTACGAGGCTACTACCATTAATCATTCTTTTGTAGAACGAGCTCCTTATCGGTGTGCTGTGCGTGTTCGGTCAGTCGTTTGACCTCTGTGACAAGATATGCAACGGTCTCATTCAAATTTGGCGACTGCTCAAGTGCCCCATTTCGCCTATTCACGTTCTGGTTCACGTGCGGAAGGTGAGTGGCAGGCTGTCGACCCATTGAATATAGCATCATAGCTTGATACTCCTCGCTTCCAGGAACAACAGATGGTGCCCGCGAAGATGCCTCACTACCCGAGTCTCCTGCGAAATAACGGTATGGTGTTTCTCCTCGAGAGGATGTACTATTTGAGCTGAAATTCTGTGGCACGCTACCAGCTCGCATGGACTGGACGGGTGTCTGGTGTGCACCGAAAAAAGGATACGGGGATGGCTGACGCATATCGGGTGAGTGCTGCGGACTGGTGGAACGAAGCCTGTTGTTTAAATGATCTTGGTACATAGGTCCCCCAGCGAATGCGCCGCTGGTGTTGTGGTCACCGTGCTGTCCATTGCCTGACTGAATCGCATCCAGTAAGTCGCTTGACTTTTAGTGGGCGATCTACAAGCTCTTACCATCTCAAATCGAGGTACATTACCACTGAAGTATGGATCGTGTTGAGGCGGCTGATACGACACTTTCCCGGCGACCTGGGGTATATTATATTGAGGATATGCTTCTCCTGCCCCTACCAGTGCTGGCTGCTGAGAATCAGGAGCGGGAGCACCACTCGGGCGTCTCTGAGTCTGTTGGCCTTGGAACCCATACATTCTGGCGTGCAAGGTGGTGGGGGATATCAAGGACCGGGGAGCATATGTGGGGACCTAGCAGGACGAGTTCTTTGATACGGCACATGTCTATTCAGAATAGAAGCGGATCCGTTTATGCATAAATCCAGACATAAAGTAGACGTGCGGATCCTTATAACCTGGTCTGATACCGAGTTGGTTTAGATACTAAGGCAACAAACCCTATCCCTGCAAATCCCTAATATTCAGAGTCGGTTTTAGTTCTCAAACGAGTACCTTTTTCGATCTAGACGGGTAGGAATATGCTTGTTTGGCATTGTCCGTTTACATTCCGTTTACAGCCTCTAAACATACATAATTCCGATCCGTTCTAAATCTCGTTTCCGCAGTGATTGATACATGCAGTCGTGCCAGATTGGCCAGAGTGTGTCCTGGACTGCGGTGACAGAGTCCTCCGAGGCCTGTTGCGTGTAATATGCAACACGAGACTAAACAACAAGTCGATCGGTCCTTGTTGCGAGCTGGCATTGACCTTGCTTAAGTTCATCTGCTGGCATTGCAAGATAGGTGGATAAGTTCTTCCTACATCGCTATGAGGAACAACTTAGCATATAAAAGCAGAGCGTCTTCCTAGTACTGTCCCCTTCAGATTTATTTGATCACATATATCATATCCTCGCAAACAATGCGTTTCTCCATCGTCCTCGCCGTTGCTGCTACTTTAACAGCATCGATATCTGCTCTTGACTACTGTCCCTTGTTTTGCTGGCCCGGTATGAGAGAATGCACAGCATGCACTCCGGGGTCTCACTGTGTGAGTATGAGTAGTTTGTGTCCTGGATTTAACCACATCACTCACCGGCGTGGTAGTTGATCCTTGCATGCAGCGGGGATAATGTGACGGTGCCACCGTGAGTCATGTTTCTGCTTTCACATCGGTGCAGTATGGTTGATGGCACGACGCGTGAGTAGTACTTGATCAATGTGTTCCGCTGGAGCAATGCAGTTCTTGGAATACTTAGTATAAGGTTATGAGTCTCGGACGTGTCTTGGCTTTGATTGTTTCAATTTATTATCACGAGCTCTTTGCAGCATGGCCGGGTATTCAAGTAGCTACGACTCCTTAGTAATCACCAGGCTGGTATCTAGTCACTTACGTGCGAGAATGCATCTCTTTCCTTGTGCCGTCATCACTTCGACCTGCCGTCACAAGCAAATGTCCCTCACCAGTACATGTCTCACATTCCTCATCAACCCCTGCAACACAACATGGGCCAGGGAAGATGAACCTAAGTCGATCAGATAAGGTTGACTGACAAAATTCTGCACCAATTTCTCAAGGAGGATGGGTGGCGTATGAAGGAGCCATGGAATTCTGTCTATGGCCCCGGGGGTGAACGGTATGACGCGTCAGATTTTATCATCTTACCTGTGCTTATCGCTGTTTATAGCGGATACATTTTAGATCACTCGGCACAACTGCCAACCCCGGTCTTGTGCACGATGAGTGGAGGTCTTGAGACCTTCTTCATTAACTTTTTGCACAAACCTTCGCCCAAAGAGTGCTGCTAAGCCCGTACTGAAGCCTTGGCTCACAAGAGATAGAAGTGTGGCCCAGGTCAGCGTGCTTTCACCTATTGACCTTGCTTCACGAGGTAGACCTTAGGTGACAATCTGCTGGCATTGCAGGATAGGTGGATAAGTTCTTCCTACATCGCTATGAGGAACAACTCAGCATATAAAAGCAGAGCGTCTTCCTAGTACTGTCCCCTTCAGATTTATTTGATCACATATATCATATCCTCACAAACAATGCGTTTCTCCATAGTCCTCGTCGCTGCTGCTACTTTAACAGTATCGATATCTGCTAGTGACGCTGACGGCTGTCCCTTGATATGCATCCCCGGTTTGAGAGACTGCTTATGGTGCAGTAAGGGGTCTCACTGTGTGAGTATGAGTAGTTTTTGTCCTGGATTTAACCACATCACTCACCGGCGTGGTAGGTGTTCTTCATTTGCAGCGGGTAGTATAATAAAGTGTGATCGTGAGTCATGTTTCTGCTTTCACATCGGTGCAGTATGGTTGATGGCACGACGCATGAGTAGTTTTAGTATCTGAGTTGATCAACGTGTTTGCTTCTTTACTGCCGCTGGAGCAATGCAGTTCTTGGAATACTTAGCACAAGGTTACGAGTCTCAGACGTGTCTTGGCTTTGATTATTTCAATTTATTATCACGAGCTCTTTGCAGCTTTGCAGGGTATTCAAGTAGCTACGATTCCTTTCACAAGCAAATGTCCCTCACCAGTATACGTCTCACATTCCTCATCCACCCCTGCAACACAACATGGGCCAGGGAAGATGAGCCTAAGTCGATCAGATAAGGTTGACTGACAATTTTGCACCAATTTCTCAAGGAGGATGGGTGGCGTATGAAGAAGCCATGGAATTCTGTTTATGGCCCCGGGGGTGAACGGTACGACGTGTCAGATTTCATCATCTTACCTGTGCTCATCGCCGTTTATAGCGAATACATTTTAGATCACCTGGCACAACTGCCGACCACGGTCTACAGCGCCCTTATTCGTGTACCGAAATGGTTCATGTACACGATGAGTGGAGGTCTTGCGACCTTCTTCATTAACTTTTTGCACAAACCTTCGCCCCCAAAGAGTGCTGCTAAGCCCGTACTGAAGCCTCGGCTCATAAGAGATAGAAGCGTGGCCCAGGTCAGCGTGCTTCGCAGAGGCTTGCGTTCGCATTTTTAAGCTAGGATTCGCTGCAAGACTTGCTAGTCGCCCGCCGAGAAAAGTTTGGGAAATGTAGGCGGTGCAACGTTGCTCTGTGTTGCTTGAATCTGAAACTTGAGCGAGTTATGGTTAATAGTTGATGACGTGGTTGGTGTGCGGCATCACTAGTCCCGCGCACACGACTTTTTTCGCATAACATACCTTCTTGACACCGCCAGTGATGTCCATGCTTGTTCGCTCAATGCTGCCCAGAACCTTTGCTTCCGTAACTGGTCGCGATATCTTGCATTCTGCATTGTAAGGGAAGCACAATCCAAAAACCTTTCTTACCCCTCATGAAGTTTTGCTACGCAATATGTGCCAGGTGGACGTACGTTCATGAACGCACGAGACGAGCTCACTCTTGTGCTCGACAGCGATTTTAAAGGGCACAATCAACGACCCTACGGAGTTCCCTCCTTCATCAAGGACGAATGGTTCGTATCACTGGGCTTTCGAGCGACTTCTTGCGGCCTTCCTCATTCCCATGACCGCAGCTGCTTTCGTGACTTCTGGATCATCATGTCCCGTCCTCGACGAATTACCAGGTATTAGCTTAGTGATGCGCTCTCATTGGGGTGCGTGGCCATTAACGGTGGATCTTTGCGAGAATCTGACATTGGCTTCTTCATGCTAGTTCGACTTAATGACGTGCACAAACGCAAATTCCCCATCATTAGCCCTATCATGACTGGGACACTAAGATCAACGACGGTCGGTGTGCTCGTCAGCGTGTATCAGTTCCACACCAATGATATTGGTACGATCAATATTCCTATCTTTCATCATCCGACTTAATTCCTGTAGGCTCGACGGAGCTGATTGCGAAGGTCTGGACTGCATTAGATCTGACACAGGGTGGGCAGAGTGACTTCACGCGTGGTAGGCCCGTCGCCCGAGGCGACTTTTACACTGTATTGGACGTGGAGACTCATAGAGACCTATGCACGCCTGCCACACAATATTATACATGCGCATTTTTGTCAAAATAGGCACGACAAGGGCAAAGTCTACAAGTCCCTACAGCTAGATATCGCACAATGATTGAACCAAGCCCTGGACCACTATGTCTTCCACTCCTGAGCCGACCATCCGTGCCTTCTCGAGGAGATCGTGTTTCAGAGAGGAAGCGCACCTCGCGCGATACAGTACAGCATTTTTGAGGTTGATGTATGCCTGATGTGCGTTTAGCATGTCGAACCCGACTACGTCCGCGAGTTCGTGTGAGTTTGGAAATATGTCGGAGAAGAAGGGAGACCCACCGAGATAAGTAGCAAGCCGTGGTCGTGCACTATGAACGCGTCCAAGAATCTTCGCAGTCTCCACTCCAAATGCTATGCCTGCAAATCGGAGACGCGTTATCTAGTCACGTCTCAGTTTCGCTGGGGCTCGCTGCATCATTGATCAAGACAGCCAAACAAAAAGAAGGTGATGCAGAGTAGATGACGAGGTTCTAACTTCGGCACCATCCAATCTGCAAGATGCTGTAATCTTTCGGGCGCAGAACTGTTCACAAGGTTCGTGTACATATTCATTACGACAGTGCCAAGAGCTGATGAGGCCGACAAGGCCATGGAATCCAAGCTGTCATGGATCGACTTGATGTTGGTAGCGAGGATGATGAATGGGATGAGGTATTATTAGTATTGTCGTCGATGTCGTGGAAGGAAAATAGTCATCTGGCACACGGCATAGTTGGACCAAAGTAGTCTATCCATAGCTGGTTTGGAGGTCACTGGGAAGTCGAAGTTAGTTGGCGCGCGATGGCTGCAGCTTAAAGTTGCTGGAGGACTGGTTTGGGGTAAGACAGCCTGAGCCAGAATTGTAGGTGACGGTTCGAACTTCGGTAGAGAACTGGTTGCGTCTTAAGAATCACGTGACGTGGTTATCATCAAGCGTGCCCGTCCTATAACTTAGACTGGTACTTCCAGAGGTGGCTTGACGCCGCTCTTCTCATCTAATATCTCTGTAGGGTCAATTTGTGGTGTAAACCGCAGCCAAAGTCATGGGTAAGTCGTTCACGCACAGTCAAAAATGCCTACCTGACTCATCTCAATCTTGCAGACACCGCTGTGGCAAAACAGCTTGTTGACAAGATTTATGAGAAGAGAAAGGCGGCTGCTCTCGAATTAGAGAAGTAATTTAGCTCGCTTACAGTTAATAGTAATGTGTTGAGCGTTCTCTCAGACAGATTCGGGAATGCCATCAGCAAAGTGACCAGCGCCGTATAAACCAGATCATCGAACAGCTTGTGGATATGTTCAGCAATCCGTCAAATCCCCTTCACATCAGGAATGGAGGACTCATTGGCCTTGCTGGTACAGCTATTGCCCTTGGCGTGGACGTTGCACCGTACATGGAGAAATTCATCGAACCCGTTCTCGCATGTTTTACCGACCCAGAAAACAGAATCCGGTATTTCTCCGCCGAATGTCTCTATAACATAGCCAAGGTGTCCAAGGGCGAGGTTCTTGTTTACTTCAACCCTATATTCGACGCCCTCAGTAAAGTGCGGTAGCTCCTCGTCAAGTTTTGCATTTCGACTGAGTCGAACTTCTCAGCTAGCCGCTGATTCAGAGCTGTCGGTCAAGAATGGGGCGGAGCTGCTTGATCGACTTCTGAAGGACATCGTGGCCGAGACAGCTTCGGTGTATATTCCACAGTATGCAGAGACGGAGAGGATCCGCGACCAGTTCGATCCTCAGGAGCAGAGTATTCTCGTCGCTTACCCTGATGACCGATCCTTAGGAGAAAACATACCTACTCAGAAGAAGGCCTTTTCCCTCGCGCGCTTTATTCCACTTCTGCAAGACAGGATATATGTCCTTAGTCCTTTCACAAGGAGCTACCTCGTGTCTTGGATAACCGTGCTCGACTCGGTCCCAGAGCTCGAACTTATAACATACCTCCCAGAGTTCCTGGACGGCCTCCTGTCAGTCTGAAAGGTTTGTGTTCCAAGTTCTTTGCTGATGCACTCGTCCAGGAAGTACTTGTCAGACCCCACCGAGGATGTGCGCGTGGCCACAGAGAACATTCTTGCCGACTTCCTGCGTGAAATCAGAGACGTCAGCATGGTTCGCCAACGCAAAGAAGAACACGCAGAGTCCTTTGATCTACGACGCTCGGATGAGAAGCTTCCTGATATCACGATGTCTCACTCTGAACGTGCACTTTTCATTCCTGAGAGTGACTTTGCTCATGATTGTGACGGAGAATATAGTTTGAAGGATGAGCACAAATCAGAAGACTACCGTGGCACTGGAGGTAGGCATTGATGAAGCGCATTCATTGAAGCTACTCACTGTTCACGCAGCCTTAGTTCCTGGGCAGGGTGTACGGATAGACTATGCAGCTATCATAGAAATTCTCATACAACAACTTGACAACCAACGTGAGCTGCTTCCTTCTAATCCAAATGCATTGTACTTATGCTTGCGCATGCAGATGACGAAATTCAACAATCTACGGCCCTTCGTTGGCTTGCCGAGTTCTTGACCTTCGTGCCCGACGTCATGGTGCCCTTCACGCCTCGCCTTATCCCTGCCATCCTCCCTAATCTAGCACACCATGTCCCGATGATCCAGTCAGCTGCACTACGAACTAAACAAGCTACTTTCGAGCGTCATCCAAAACCTCCCTGACCAGCGGAGGGCCCGTCCGGCAGAACACAGCGGACAAGCCGATTGTGTTCACAAGCTCACCAACCCCAACTCCTCAGTCACTGCAACCCTCACGGCCAACTGTACAAGCGCCGTCTGAGATGCCTCCTCTCCTGAGCCAATAGGCGATAAACCAGCCATCATCTTCATCCGATAAGACAACTTTGATTCAGCGGCCTCGCTCAGGAACAAATCAAACTGTCGTTACGGAATCTTCGAGCAGACCTCAGTCACGCATGTCATCAAATAGTACACCGGGTGCTCCTCCACCTGCCCCTGTTCCAGTGCCTCCTTCGCCCGTACCGGAGGAAGCAGATCGGTTTAATTACCAGGCGACGGTGAACGAGCTGACGATACAGTTTTTGAGCGAGCATGAGCAAACCAGGGTTGCTGCGCTGAAGTGGCTTATCATGCTGCATCAGAAGCACCAAAGAAGGTGTGCTTGAACTTGTCTGGGGATGTTACGAACTGAGAAGATTTCCAGATTCTCGCAATGGATGATGGTACTTTCCCAGCATTACTGAAGACTTTGTCGGATTCGTCCGAAAGAGGTACTCTAATGGCCATCGATTTGCATCGCGCGGCTCATTCTTTCGTTAGGTTATCAAACATGACCTGCAACTCCTCGCGCAAATATCCTCCTCCTCGGAAGAGAGCTACTTCAAGGTCTTCATGATGAACCTTCTCGAGCTCTTCAGCACAGACAGGAAGCTTCTTGAGGCCCGCGGCAGTCTCATCATCGCCAGCTATGTCTCAATCTACAATACAGAGAGGATATATAAGACATTTGCAGAGATTCTGGAGAAAGAAGATGTTGGTCTTTTTTTAGGTTTGTGGTTCCTGGTGCGATGTTACTGATGGGGTATACAGGATCTAGAGTCGCGAGCGAGATCGTGCAGAAGTTGAACATGATCCTAATCACTTCACCCGAACTGGCGGAGTTCCGAAAACGGCTGAAGAGCCTTGAGACAAGGGTTGGTGGTCGCAACTTCGTTTGATGCCTTCACTGATGGACCACGTGCAGCAAGATGGCCAGGCGTTATTTACCACGCTCTATCGGTCATGGTGTCATAATGCGGTTGCGGTGTTTTCGTTGTGCCTGCTTGCGCAAGCTTACGAGCATGCATCAAATTTGCTATCCATCTTGTGAGTTGGCTAACTGTCGATTTTGATCATTGCTGATGATGTTGTGCCAGTGCTGATCTGGAGATCACTGTTCCACTGCTGGTCCAGGTCGACAAGTTGGTGCAGCTGATCGAATCTCCTGTGTTCACCTGTGAGTTATCTTGTAATAAATGAGATGAATTTCAGATGTTGATGATGATCTGGAAGACCTTCGCCTCCAGCTCCTCGAGCCTGAA
>NW_024538309.1:0-10053 GCF_016628075.1 Suillus paluster
TACCTCCGCGAAACGTGTACTTGCTTTCAAGTTCACCAGCATCCCTGCAAGGTTTGCAGACCCAATGTTTGTCGTCGCGAGTGAAGATTGTTCGAATATCAGCGGTGCGCTCACTCTTTGATAAAGTGGCTCGGATGGTGGTGTCTTGAAGATCTTCGGGTTCGTCCTCAGGTTCGTCCTCAGGTGCTGGTACATCATCGTCCTCGGCCTCATCTGATTGACCAGCACCGTGGTCAGTATCAATATCCGTGTCAGCACCAGCTGCATGAGAGTCTTCATCGTCTGATAATGGAGCGGAGAGCTGTAACACAACCTTCTTCCTAACTAGTTGCTCGGTTGCACTAGATAATGCGCGCTTGCGGCTTGTTGAAGAACAAGCGTTGTCGGAATCACGAAGGCGTGCAGAAGGTTTAGAGGTGCGAATGGAGCGTCGAGCACCTGCAGTAAGTGGCACTGGTTTGCGTCCAGTCTGCAGTAGCACAGAGAAGGCGTCTGTGGGGGGTTGGGCAGAGGATGGAGTGGAAATGGGGACGGCATCATCAGGATCGTTGTAAAAAACGATGTCTTTGGCGTCCTTTAGAGACCCGTCTGGGTTGAGGGCACACTGTGCTTCAGGTTCAGACATTGTACCGGTAGTCGAAATATATCACTCACCTTGCTCCCTTTATATGTGAATACCCAATCTCCTACTAACTCGTAGTATGCATTGACAGATCCTAAAAAAATATATCAATATATCAGATCAATCAGTTTATTGCGCTTGATTTGATGGAAAAGTCGTACCTCGAGCTTGATTGGACAGGTAGGCTTTATCGGACAGCAGGGTGTGCGGGATGCGAACCTCCGGACAGGATAAGTCGAAAAAAGTCTTGAGAATGCCAAAGGTCAAAGTGACCATGGCGAATCTTGAGGATCGAGAAGTCAAAATGACCATAAGCGTGTGCTTGAGCCTTGAAGGCGTTGCAAGGAAGATTCGGTTCCGGGTTCGGAACGGTTCGGGAAGGTCCGAACCTATAGATGAACCGCACAGGAGTTAGCGGACCACGAACCTCGTTCCGGTTCGGTCCATGCAAAATGCTGGACCATGGACCGAACCAAGGACGAACCTGACCAATGGTCAGGTTCGAACCACGGTTCGGGACTGGACCACGGCAGCACTACTCACCGGTCCCCTCCTAGACTAGGAACCACTCAACTGGTCCTATCCCCGTTTAGTATCATAGTTCTGCTTTTTGGATCACCGGTAATCCCTATACCCTAGCGATTCTGATCCATCGCGTACATACTGTTCCCCAAGCCTTATTCTTGTATGTCTCAGTCATCCTATTGTAATCCTGTACACTCAGCACATAGCCTTCTGCTATGCTATGCTCATCACTGATAGTATATAAACATATGTACATTTGTCTGTAGATACTCAGTCTGAATATTACCTTTTCTAAGCCCTGCTCTTCTGTTCTTTGACTTGGGCCTGATCCTAGTCAACCCCTGTTAAAGCCGGCCTAGGGGATTGACTCCCTAGGTTGGCCATCCTCTGATCCTCTGATCCTATGTTCCCCCATTCGCCCATTCCCTCATTCCCCTGCTCCCCTGTCCCTCCGCTCCTCCAACTTCCCATGTGTCGGAACTAGACCCTGCACTCTCGTATCCATCCCCTCTGTTCTGCTCTGCTTCAGACTTCGTCCAAAGCAGTTCCTTCTGCTCCGCTTCTACTGTTGGTTCTGACCGCAGTATTCTCCCGCTTCCCTCCTGTTGGGTGGAACAACCCCTGCCCGACTTTCCCATGCTCACCTAGTAGTCCATCGGTCCTCCTTCAGAGGACCCCCGTTCTGACGTCCTGTCGGAACCCATAGAATTCATGTCGGACTACATTCTGAAATTAGGGGCACGTACTCAGGTAAGGGGTGCAGCGTACGAGCTGAAGCCAAGCCCCTCAGACTCCGCTTTACCCCTGAGCACGGTCTTAACACCGGATCAGCAGCTGAGTTCAAGACCTACTACGATGGACTGTCAGAAGCACAGAAAAAGTGTGCCTTCTGTATCATTTGTCCTTGTCTCAGACTAACATATTTAATCAGTCATATGACAAGCTCGCTGCCCAGAAAGTATAGCAACACCACTCTCCTTCTGACTTCTTGCGACCTCACTGCCTCTGCATTATCTTGATCATCCTCACGAGGATCACTGTCAGTGACAGCACACTCCCTTCAACTTCTTGTGATCTCACTGCCTTTCGGGATCGGACAAAGCACAGCTGCATATGAATGGAGCGCAGGCTAGAACAAGTGCGGGCTGTAACAGACGGTGGCGGGATGTGCCAAGTTTTATTATATCTGTCTACCTGTAATGTATACTACACAATATCAGCAGATCTAGCACAATCCAGGACGACGCAATGAGCATTGCAGCCAGGCAATACGAGCAGATCTGGCACAATCTAGGTGACATGCAAATATTGCATCTAAACAATCTGAGACAATCACGTACAATCACGCACATTTGCACATGTGCTATTAGTCTTATTTTTCTGTCGAGATTGTGTTGCTTAGTTTAGACGATTTCATGCAACCTCAGCCATTTTCAAAACAGTGGACTTCTACTGGGCCTCAGGCCTCAGTACTCAGTCTTGGCAATAATATCTAATATATGTAAGGACAAAATGTTTGATCCCATGGAACCAATTCGCATGACTCTCCTGTCTGTGCTCCACATGAGCTCCACACGCTGTCCGATTTGCTTGAGCACTCGCTATCATTGTGTGCTCGGTAGAGCATGCAAAAAGCACCCCTTCCATCTGCTCGTCCGTTTGTCTTGATCACTAAGGCCCAGCTCAGCAACTGAATCCAGTTCAATTTTCGCTGGTCAGGTTCAATTGATGGTTGGCTAAATTAGACCAGCGAAATGGCCCAAACTGGGCAGTGAGTTTGTTTCTAGTGTACCCTACTGTACTTGCTGATGGCAATCAACATTACTTGAAAGCACTTTGCATGCTTGAAAATGAAGAAAAAACGGGCAGCTGTCATCACTATTGCACTCGCTGCTGCTTCCATTACTCAACATCATTATGCTGCCCGCTACGACAAAACTCCCAAAAATACTTCCAAGCTCACTGGCCAACAATGGTTGAATGAGCTTCTGGCTGGCCATCCTCAGCATTTTTACGATGCAATGGGAATGAATAAACATGTATTCCAGGCCCTTCTCCATGAGCTAATCAAACATGGCCTTCATGACACAAGACATGTTTCGGCTGAAGAGCAGCTCAGAATATTCCTGTATCTTGCTGTAACTGGCCTACCCCAGCGTCATCTTGAAGAATGATTTCAGCGCAGTCCAAGTACTCTCACAAAGTGCGCCACCATAATAATTATTGACGAGTTTAGAATTTGACTTCTGCTTATCAGAGCCATCCATTGCATTCTCAACCTCCTCATGTCTGATGCTTTCTATAATGCCTATGTACGACTTCCTGACGCGACCACCCCACTTGCACCCGAGATCGAGGACAAGCTGAAATTTTATCCATTCTTCTAAGACTGCCAAGGATCAATTGACGGGACTCATTTGGATGCTTTTGTTCCTGATGATGCCGTGGCATGTTACCGCAACCGAAAAGGTTGTCTCTCGCAGAATGTGCTTGCTGCATGCTCACAAGATCTGTGGTTTACATATATTCTCAGTGGTTGGGAGGGCAGTGCTGCTGATGGACACATCTATGAGGATGCTCAATGAAGTAACCTGACTATCCCTCCTGGTAAATATTTTCTCGCTGATGCAGGCTTTCCAATTTGCAATGGGCTCATGATCCCATACCATGGAGAATGATACCATCTAAACGAGTGGGGTAGGATTGGTTTACGGTATTTCATTTCTGCTATCATGCTATTATTTTCTCATGACTTGTATAGGCCCAAAAACTATCGTGAACTTTTCAATTTGCGTCATGCACAAGCCCGTAATGTCATTGAATGAATTTTCGGAGTGGTCAAAAGGTGTTTTCGGCTTCCTGTGGTTTCTCCCGAGTATGATCTCACAGCACAGGCAAAAATGGTCCCTGCTATCTGTGTACTACACAATTTCATCCGTATTTACGACAACAATGACCTCCCAGAGGCATGTGAAACTCCCCATGGTGATATTATCAGGGCAGTGATAGATGGGTTCAAGGGTCTTGGAGGTGATATCTCATCTGCAGAACAAGTTCAGGCTTCCAAGCTTAGGGATGCTATTGCCAAAGCTATGTGGGATAGTTATCAGTACATTTTAAATACACAGAGTGTACTATCCTAGACTAAATTCAGCTAACTCTGACTGAATGTAACAAGTGCGAGTTGACTTTTTCTTGATTGTGAGGTATGAATCTGCAATTGCAGTTTGACGAGAGAACAACCAAACAGCTGTCACCTGCTCAGTTTCGGACAACTCAGCGAGCCCGTTCAGTGAATTCACCCGTCTGAGACGGGCAGCCGGGCATGACAATGTACCAATAGAGACGGGCCACCCGGTGCCGGCCCATGGCAATAATTGTACCGTGTTAGACGAGTGGGCCGAGGGGGTGGAGTGTCCAAGGCAAACGGATGGGCCGGGTGTATATAGTATAGATGGTAGTATAGCAATGTACTATATAGGAAATTATGAATAGTAGTAGTGAATCCAGTGTGTGATAGATGAGTGGGCCGGAGGAATGGAGTGCAATATAGACGAGTGGGCCGGGGAACTGGGGTGTGATGGAGACGAGTGGGCCGGTAAATGAGGTGCAATGGAGACGAGTGGGCCGGTACATAAGGTGCAATGAAGACGAGGGGGCCGGAGAATAGGGTGCAATTGAGATGAGTGGGCCGGTATAGCAGGTGCAATGGAGACGGGTGGGCCGGTATAGCAGGTGCAATGGAGATGGGTGGGCCGGTAAATATGGTGCAATTAAGACGAGTGGGCCGGTATAGCAGGTGCAATGGAGACGGGTGGGCCGGTAAAGGAGGTGCAATGAGGACGAGTCGGCCGGTGTTATTGGGTGCAATGAAGACGAGTCGGCCGGTGATATGGGGTGCAATGAAGACGAGCTGGCCGGTGATATGGGGTGCAATGAAGACGAGTGGGCCGGTGATATGGGGTGCAATGAAGACGGGTGGGCCGGCATTATAGGGCGCAATGGAGATGGGTGGGCCGGTGATATAGGGTGCAATGAAGACGAGTGGGCCGGTGATATGGGGTGCAATGAAGACGGGTGGGCCGGCATGATAGGGTGCAATGGAGACGGGTGGGCCGGTATTATGGGGTGCAACAACGACCGGTATTTATGTAACCGGTTGCTTGTGGTAACATAGCACTCAATCCGGCGATTCCACCGGTGGTCTGATCATGTAAAATGGTTAAGATTTGACAAAGTTATGAGCCCTACAAGGGAAAGCCATAAATTTAGAGGATATTATGATATATTGTATCTAGACCATTGCAACCGGTATTTTTTGACCGGTATTTACATGACCGGTTGCTTGTGGTAACATAGCACTCAATCCGGTGATTCCACCGGTGGTCTGACCATGTAACATAGTTAAGATTTGACAAAGTTAGGAGCCTTACAAGAGAAAGTCACAAAGTCAGAGGATATATCATATCTAGACCATTGTGACCGGGATTTTTCAACCGGTAGTTATGTGACCAGTTGCTTGTGGTGACATAGCACTCAGTCCGGTGATTCCACCGGTGGCCTGACCATGTAAAATGGTTAAGATTTGACAAAGTTATGAGTCTTACAACAAGAGAAAGTGACAATTTCAGAGGATATATCATGTCTAGACCATTGTGTCCGGTATTTATGTGACCGGTTGTTTATAGTAAAACATAGCACTCAATCTGGTGATTCCACTGGTGGTCTGACCATGTAAAATGGTTAAGATTTGACAAAGTTATGAGCCCTACAAGAGAAAGCCATAAATTTAGAGGATATTATGATGTATTGTATCTAGACCATTGCAACCGGTATTTTTTGACCGGTATTTACGTGACCGGTTGCTTGTGGTAATGTAGCACTCAATCCGGTGATTCCACCGGTGGTCTGATCATGTAAAATGGTTAAGATTTGACAAAGTTATGAGCCTTACAACAAGAGAAAGTGACAATTTCAGAGGATATATCATGTCTAGACCATTGTGACCGGTATTTATGTGACCGGTTGTTTCTAGTAACAGTACTCAATCCGGTGATTTCACCGGTGGTCTGATCATGTAAAATGGTCAAGATTTGACAAAGTTATGAGTGCTACAAGAAAAAGTCACAAATTCACTGGCAGAGGATATATGATATCTAGACCATTGTGACCAGGATTTTTCAACCGGAAGTTATGTGACCAGTTGCTTGTGGTAGCATAGCACTCAATCCGGTGATTCCACCGGTGGTCTGATCATGTAAAATGGTCAAGATTTGACAAAGTTATGAGTGCTACAAGAAAAAGTCACAAATTCACTGGCAGAGGATATATGATATCTAGACCATTGTGACCGGGATTTTTCAACCGAAAGTTATGTGACCGGTTGCTTGTGGTAACATAGCACTCAATCCGGCTGATTTTACCGGTGGTCTGATCATGTAAAATGGTCAAGATTTGACAAAGTCATGAGTGCTACAAGAAAAGTCACTAATTCAGAGGATATATGATATCTAGACCATTGTGACCAGGATTTTTCAACCGGTAAGTTATGTGACCGGTTGCTTGTGGTAACATAGCACTCAATCCGGCGATTTTCACCGGTGGTCTGATCATGTAAAATGGTCAAGATTTGACAAAGTCATGAGCCCTACAAGAGAAAGTCATGAATTTAGAGGATATATGATATCTAGACCATTGTGACCGGTATTTTTTGACCGGTAGTTATGTGACCGGTTGCTTGTGGTAACATAGCACTCAATCCGGTGATTTTACCGGTGGTCTGATCATGTAAAATGGTCAAGATTTGACAAAGTTATGAGCCTTACAAGAGAAAGCCACACATTCAGAGGATATTATGATATATTGTATCTAGACCATTGTAACTGGTATTTTTTGACCTGTATTTATGTGACCGGTTGCTTGTGGTAACATAGCACTCAATCCGGTGATTCCACCGGTGGTCTGATCATGCAAAATCATTAAGATCTGACAAACTTATGAGCCTTACAAGATAAAGCCACAGATTTAGAGGATGTTATATCTAGACCATTGTGACCGGTATTTTTGTGAACAGTTGCTTGCAGTAATATAGTACTCAATCTGGTGATTCCACCGGTAGTCTGATCATGTAAAATGGTTAAGATTTGATAAAGTTCTGAGCCTTATAAGACCAAGTCATAAATTCAAAGGATACAGTGTTGTATCAGCTTATATCTGGACCATTGTAATCAGTATTTTTGCAACCGGTTGCTTGTGGTAATGTAGCACTCAATCAGGGGATTCCATTTTGCCCCTTTGATAGGAGAGTGTTCTAGCACTGTCAAAACATATTTAGGAGTATATATTAACATATTCCACCACTTAGTTGACCCCCTGAAGGGCTACATCAAACAATATAGCATATATACATGAAAACATAACTGATAAGAACCCTCCAACACTATCAAGGATGTTATTGGTAATCAGACACTTGGGATATGTCCCATGTATATCCCTAGTCATGGTCCTAAAATTCTGGAAAGATCCCTCAAGTATTGACGGTAAGATAAGTAAAACAACATAGGCTTGACATATGACAATTTACCCCTGTCACTGAAAGTCACTGACACATATCACACACACCAAAGATTTTATTAAAAATGCAGTAGTATGTATAGTAGACTACATAATGAACCTAAAATACACATTGCCCTGAAGGTAAAGTCTTTGTAGAAGAGTGTGGTGAGGAAATATTAGGATTGGTAAGTAAAAGTCCAACCACTACATATACACCAAACTGGTGAGTTTCGATGTTTTGGGCTTTTGGACTTTCCCACACTCTATTTCAGAGATATTTCACTGCCCTAGCTCTCAACTGTTAGTGGATCCTTTTATAAATCTGAGACCATGATATTGACCATGCTTAGAATATATTGCAAGCATCTGATTACTAGATTGTGTCCATTGGAGAATGTAGGCCCCTTATCAGTACACATACCCCCTTTCCCTTAGATAACAATATTATACCATATTTCTAACTGATCCTTGGGATGAGAAGTAGGTATATATGTAGTAAGGATAATATATGAGTAGTCTGGATCATTTATGCAATGGTAAAGTAGGGGAAAACACCAAAAATGTGACAACTGCAATCTTAGAAGTTTTAGCCTGTATAGAAGGATTCTGTAGGTATCCTGATGTACCAACCTGGTGTACATACTCTAAATCTGTCTAGGAATGGTCCCCATATCATTCTGCAGCTGTGTTCCTGTAGGAAAACCTTTCCCAGAGGATGGACCACCAGGAGAGGGTGAGTACACAGCATCACAAGGTTTTGTCTGTGGATGTTAAGGTCATGCTCAAAGGAAGGAGAACTCAAAGGGCTTGACTTCAGCTTGTGTGCTGCACCCCTTACCCAAGTATGTGCCCTTAATTTATGAGAGGCAGGAGGGAAGTCCAACAAAGTCCAGAGGTTTCCGGAGGTCAGACACTAGGGGAGTTCGGCGGAACTCCAGAGGTTCAAGGAAACCCAGAGTAAGACTGCTGTGGACAAGTCTGGAGTAGAAATGGAACAGAGGTAAACTACCCTAAGGTAGAGCTGGAGACACACTGGTCTAGATATAACATATCCTCTGAATGTGTGGCTTTCTCTTGTAAGGCTCATAACTTTGTCAAATCTTGACCATTTTACATGATCAGACCACCGGTAAAATCACCGGATTGAGTGCTATGTTACCACAAGCAACCGGTCACATAACTACCGGTCAAAAAATACCGGTCACAATGGTCTAGATATCATATATCCTCTAAATTCATGACTTTCTCTTGTAGGGCTCATGACTTTGTCAAATCTTGACCATTTTACATGATCAGACCACCGGTGGAATCACCGGATTGAGTGCTATGCTACCACAAGCAACTGGTCACATAACTACCGGTTGAAAAATCCCGGTCACAATACTGTAGATATCATATATCCTCTAAATTCATGACTTTCTCTTGTAGGGCTCATGACTTTGTCAAATCTTGACCATTTTACATGATCAGACCACTGGTGGAATCACCGGATTGAGTGCTATGTTACCACAAGCAACCGGTCACATAACTTCCGGTTGAAAAATCCCGGTCACAATGGTCTAGATATCATATATCCTCTGACTTTGTGACTTTTTCTTGTAGCACTCATAACTTTGTCAAATCTTGACCATTTTACATGATCAGACCACCGGTGGAATCACCGGATTGAGTGCTATGTTACCACAAGCAACCGGTCACATAACTTCCGGTTGAAAAATCCTGGTCACAATGGTCTAGATATCATATATCCTCTGCCAGTGAATTTGTGACTTTTTCTTGTAGCACTCATAACTTTGTCAAATATTAACCATTTTACATGATCAGACCACCGGTGAAATCACCGGATTGAGTACTGTTACTAGAAACAACCGGTCACATAAATACCGGTCACAATGGTCTAGACATGATATATCCTCTGAAATTGTCACTTTCTCTTGTTGTAAGGCTCATAACTTTGTCAAATCTTAACCATTTTACATGGTCAGACACCGGTGGAATCACCGGATTGAGTGCTACATTACCACAAGCAACCGGTCACGTAAATACCGGTCAAAAAATACCGGTTGCAATGGTCTAGATACAATACATCATAATATCCTCTACATTTATGGCTTTCTCTTGTAGGGCTCATAACTTTGTCAAATCTTAACCATTTTACATGGTCAGACCACCAGTGGAATCACCAGATTGAGTGCTATGTTTTACTATAAACAACCGGTCACATAAATACCGGACACAATGGTCTAGACATGATATATCCTCTGAAATTGTCACTTTCTCTTGTTGTAAGACTCATAACTTTGTCAAATCTTAACCATTTTACATGGTCAGGCCACCGGTGGAATCACCGG
>NW_024537635.1:0-202051 GCF_016628075.1 Suillus paluster
ACATGGTCAGACCACCGTGGAATCACCGGATTGAGTGCTATGTTACCACAAGCAACCGGTCATGTAAATACCGGTCAAAAATACCGTTGCAATGGTCTAGATACAATTAATCATAATATCCTCTAAATTTATGGCTTTCCCTTGTAGGGCTCATAACTTTGTCAATCTTAACCATTTTACATGATCAGACCACCGGTGGAATCGCCGATTGAGTGCTATGTTTACCACAAGCAACCGGTTACATAAATACCGGTCGTTGTTGCACCCCATAATACCGGCCACCCTCTCCATTGCACCCTATCATGCCGGCCCACCCGTCTTCATTGCACCCCATATCACCATCACCGCCCACTCGTCTTCATTGCACCCTATATCACCCCCACCGCCACTCTCCATTGCGCCCTATAATGCCGGCCCACCCGTCTTCATTGCACCCATATCACCGGCCCACTCGTCTTCATTGCACCCCATATCACCTCACCGCCAGCTCGTCTTCATTGCACCCCATATCACCGGCCGACTCGTCTTCATTGCACCCAATAACACCGGCCGACTCGTCCTCATTGCACCTCCTCCTTACCCAACCCCACCCTTCACCTGCTATAAAAACCCCGTCCCACCCGTCTCCATTGCACCTGCTATAACCGGCCCACTCGTCTTAATTGCACCATAACCAACCTTCCTACCACTTTACCGGCCCACCCTCTCCATTGCACCTGCTATACCGGCCCACCCGTCTCCATTGCACCTGCTATAACCGGCCCACTCGTCTCAATTGCACCCTATTCTCCCCCCCCTCGTCTTCATTGCACCTTATGTACCCCGGCCCACTCGTCTCCATTGCACCTCATTTACCGGCCACTCTCTCCACACACCCCAGTTCCCCGGCCCACTCGTCTATATTGCACTCCATTCCTCCGGCCCACTCATCTATCACACACTGGATTCACTACTACTATTCATATTTCCTATATAGTACATTGCTATACTACCATCTATACTATAACACCCACCCGGCCCATCCGTTTGCCTTGGATACTCCACCCCCTCGGCCCCACTCGTCTAACATGGTACAATTATTGCCATGGGCCGGCACCGGGTGGCCCGTCTCTATTGGTACATTGTCACGCCCGGCTGCCCGTCTCAGACGGGTATATGTTACTGCATTATGTGTGAATCATGTATCTGACTGCAAGATATCATTAGTAGGTGAGGCATTACAAGGGTGCAAGTTGAACGTAGCGATACGGAATGAAATGACGAGGATACTAGTATGTACTACGATGCACAAAGAACAAAAACTACGAAATTAACGCGCCTGTCATTTAAAAAAACAGACCTGGTCACTGCGAGATAGCCTATGCCGACTCTCAAATTACTCGGAGGTTGGCAAGATTGAGCATAGAGTAATGGGAGTCCCACGGATTGATGTATTCCGCGAAAGGGTCATCGTCCTGTATCTTGTCGCGCCACAGGACATCCGCTTCACTGACCGACACAAAGTCTGGTGGAGCGGATATCTTGTTCTCTACTTTGAGGGTAGCTGGCACTCAACTAGTCATAGTACGAAATGATACCGTTTCTGAAATAACAGCAGCGCAGATGTTCATCAACAAGTAGTATAAATGTCGAATGAGTGGAATGATAAACTCACTATAGCTATTGGATTGAGCGCTGGGCTGGGTCGACAGATGAAGTTTGAGTTCAGGGCTCGCAGATTCAGAGTTCATTGAAAATAAGGGAACGGCAGTGTCACTTGCAGGTTCTAGAACAACAAATAAAATAAGCTTGGTTGTCACAATATTTGAGAGACGAACCCTTTTTGAGTTTCTTCTGGACTGCTTTCCTAGTGGCTTCTGATGGTGACGGGGAAAGCAGAGTGTGACTGCGCTTTGCTATAGAAATAGATGAGTACATAATACTATAATTTGAATCACAAATAGTACTCACCGTTCCGGCTTCTCATTGGTGACCTAGTAGGTGCCGCTTTTGCCTTGCCCTTGCCTTTTGGGTCCTTAACGTCCAAATCCGAGGACATATCAAGTTCCATCAATGAACTTGCAAGATCATTGTCCGACTTGATGCTAACTGAATCATCGGTGTCGGACAAAAGGATATCGTTACAATCGTCGCATTCAGAATCCGATCCAGCTATCACGGGTTGAGTGTTCCAAGACTCGTAAACGCTGTCAGGAATCCGGTTCCTTGTGACTAGCGCCAGTAGTATTTCATGAGTACAACTTGAACGAAGCAAAAAATGAACGAGAACGCACCAAACCAAAGATGACAATCACTAACACTTGCTTTGTCCCGGCCCTTGTGTTTCGCAAGATCACTCCCAGCTGGAAACCCCGATATCAACGACTGTTAGCGTTTGTCCGCACTTGTTGAGGAGCCGCCAAATTGGCTTCTCTTCACGTAACGTAGCTGATTGTCGCTTCTCGACTTGACCGTCGAGGTAATCAAAGACTTTAGGAAACCAACTTCGTAACTGACTGGTGACCTTGCGATAAGTCCATCCACATTCGATGACGAACTGCTGTTCAAGGTAACAGCCACGGTTTTTCATCGCCTGGATCTCATTTTGGCCGTTCTTGCTCGGGACTTTGGATACTCTGATAAGACCGTTCCTCTGTCAAAAACTGAGTTAGCGAGTTAATCCGTCTCTCGAGGGCTCTTGACTGACATCAACACCGCAAGTCAACATGGCCACTGATGCAACACGAAATGTGTTCCCCGACATTGAGACACTAGAAGAGGTGTTCCTGCGCGCTTGGCTTCCAACCATTTGTGAGCTGGTGATTTCCTTACGATCCTGAACGCAATTTTCATGTGAATATATATTTTTGTGCACTACTAGGATAACACTTACCTTTCGCGAGCCTGCCGACGGTACTGGGCCCTTGGCCAGCTTATGATAACCGGCAAGCCGAGTTGATGTCAGAGTTGATAACGCTTCCTCTCGAGCACTGGTGAGCGGTACTAGGCTTCCTTGCTTGCCTGTAGTGGCAAGCTTCAGGTTGTCATTGATGGTTTTTCCACCAGTGATTCGAGTGAAAATATCCTTGATAGCGACTGCAGAACTTGGATGAGGTTTTTCATCAGCATCCTCTTGAACTTCCAGTACTGGTTCACGACTTGTTGAAGCTTTGCGGGGGTGCTTACTGCGACCATGGCCACACTCTGCGCAATGGCCTTCATCCTGTGTGCGAGGGAAAAACTCCTCACAGTCACACATTTGACTGTCCGACTTGAGGCCTCTGCAGAAGAGTTCTTGATTCAAGTTGTTGCCTTTGGGATCCATGGCTCGGGAGTCGGAGGGCACTGGTGAAAGGGAATGTGGAGACGACTTGAAGCAGTAGACTCGACGTGCAAATGACCTGAAGCAAGGTAATTACGTAGATGGCCCAGCAGTTTATATACAGCTAACAAGGATATGACATTTTACATTGACGTGTAGTACTTGTTAGTCGCTACTGGCAGTTAGAAAATATGACAAAACTAATAACGCCTGACACCATAATTTCGCTCGATTAAACCAGATCGGTTCAGCAAGTGAAACGTGGAGTTCTTTTGATCCTCGTCGACCAAAGGTAATAGTCTCAAATGTTGGGTATTCATCTCCGTGCCACTCATCTAGCGTTAGTCTGCAATTGTTTGGCGTGATATCATTGGCTATAACTTCATCAAGGGTGGCAGAAAACTGCTGTCGTGTTGCGTCATCAACAAAAGGGTTCTGTTGTGACGGCACGCTAATGGCCTCGTGACGGATCTGGTGTCTTTGCTGGTTGTTGATGGCCTGTACCATAGTACTCGGATGTTCGCCATCGCTATCTGAGTCACTGTCTTCTTCATCAGCGGGGTGTCCAGCTCCTGTTTGATGACGCTGTCGAGTTGTCGTGTGACCATGGACCCCATAGTACTCGTTAATCACGTCAGGATGCACACCTTCACAGTCATCACGATAGATGCCAAACTGCAAGTGCCCTAAAAAACGTAAATCCTATGTGTCCGTCCAGTAATTTGTCAATGTTACATCAAAAATTCAACTGCGAGTTTACCTTGGGACTCTTATTGTTGGTGTCAGGACCGCGAATGGGATGACAGTTCCATTCTGCCTGAAAATTTAAGCAATCCGAATTGATTTCATCAAGAAATAAACTCTGGAGCAACCAGATGTGATTCGCGGCCTGAGGGTCAAGCCTATGATAATTTTCGAGTCGGGTAAAGAACGCTCTCCATCTCCTAGCGAATTGAGTGCCAACCTCAACCCACAAACGTTCGATTCGAGTATTCCGAGTAGAGCTTAGTATGTTGGGTGTTAGTACTACATAACATAAACCAATGGGATCACAACTCACGATCCCCACATGAAGGAGGCATGCCGTGGTCCGTTCTTCATTATCATGTAAGTTGCTATATCGAGATTCTCTCCACCCCGATCTCCTCGCACTCGAGAAGGCGTCCCAAAAACTTGCGTCGCCTGCTTAAAAACGTCCAAAACGGTTGTCGAACGATTGTTATTACTTGCTTGCAATCCCGTTATCTTGCAGAAATACAAATGAGAATCGATAAACTGTACAAACGAACATATCAAACCGTTCTGCAGAAACCGTCAATAAAACCGTGAATCACTATCCCCCAGCGAATTAATTTATGGTGCCCATCGATGTGCCACAATGCATTAGGCCGCTTAACATGATACTTACGCCGACATTTGACCCGTCGGTCGCGCAACACCTGACCTAATCTGTCGACTCTGCAGAGCGATTCTACCACCCATCGATGCTGCACTCGCAGTCCATGCCTGCGGAGAAAACCAATGATGTACCTTATACCTGAATCAGTCGATGCTACACTCGCAGTCCATGCCTGCGGAGAAAACCAATGATGCACCTTATACCTGAATCAGGCCGCTTTTTCTTGAACTCGGTGATGAGAAGATCAAGGTCGATGTTAGTAAGGTTCGAGTATTTTCTTTCAACTCCATAGCGCTTCATATAATGTCATAATGTGTTCCTGTGGACTCCGAGCATTTCAGAAAGCTCAGTAAGTTTGATTTGTCGGGAAGTCGAGACTGCTTCGGTGAGGAATCCAACATCGATCATTTTTTTTGGACGCCCTGGACGCCCTGTGTGCAACAAGGCCACTGGTTCCGGAAACACGACATTTTCATCCATGCTGTTGCACAATCAATGACGCAAAATACATATCAGAGATGGATTACCGATTCTGCATATTGTACTGAAATGACGACAAAAGCACGAAGAGATCTCCCAGCAAATGTGCTGTATGAGAGAGCCAATCTTGCATCTCATGTCCTTGAGGGTCGCGTGCGAGGGCTTCAAGCAATGGGATAGCATCCCCTGATACAGCATCTATATGAAATGTGAGCTGGATTGGGTCGGCATCTTCTTGACTAAGAATACGATGGGCGCGTCGGTAAATATCTGACAAAGTATCGTGGGCAGTGCGAATATTTGCAGACCACGGATTCTGATTTAGCATGCGAGACGGAAATTGGGGCAAAGCAGTTGGTAGCGCAGGCATCACAATAGATTGACTTGAATATGGTGTAGCCACCGTAGCGTTTGATGACCATTGATGACCAAAACGACATAAGCAAAGTGTGCGTGTGAGATGAGGCAAACAACAGTCGCAAACATACGGTTCTAATTATTTCATAGCTGATCTTTGTTCTTGTACATCCTTTCGAATCATCAATATGTCAAAGGCAACTCGACACCCTATTTACTACTTTCATGCGTCAAGCCATATCTTCCAGGTGTGTTTTACTAATTTATTCTTCATTTTGGACTCACAACTTGAAATATTTTGTGCCGGCAGGTTGAGAACATACTGTACAAGCTCTGCAGTTCAATTTTATCTTCGGCTTCCAACGTCTTTCGTGACATATTTGCTCCTACACAGAACAGCGGTCAAATAGAGCTGGACGGCATGAGCGATGACAAGCCCATTCACCTCGAAGGAATATCCCGGGACGCCTTTGAGTTGTTTCTCGAGCTTACCTTCGGAAGGTATGTTGATGCCCTTATTCTTCTATGTAGCCACTTGACAATCTGTACTAGGATACGTGCTGGCTCATATACACTCGACGAGCTTACAAAATTCCTCCATTTCTGCGACATGTACCAATGTTGTCATGCGCGAGAATTTATTGTTTCCCGTGTGTTTGCGGCACATTTCCGCTTCCACCCAGCTCAACTAATAAACCTGGCTATCAAATATCACGTCCGTTCACTTTTCCCATTTGCTTTTCAGCAACTCGCAGAAACTCCCATTACCGAGATCACCCATGCACACCGGGAGCTGATGGGCAACAAGGTCTTTCTAAATGTGGTTTATGTTCAAGCTGCCCTTGATCACCATCGTCGAATTGTGGCTGCGGAGGAACCAAGAATATTGATGCACTCGAATGATTGCGATGACCCGGCCAGTTGCAGCGAGGATTGGCACGCTACATGGTGGAATGGTATGGGCCGTTTTCTTCTCGATGGTAGGAACCCTCAACCATACGGCGATGCCGTCAAACGCTTCAAGGATATGTCGTTTGGCCGTGTCAGCGAGGGCTGTAAAGATCTTATGTTCAAAATTCTCGATGAGGGTGCAGCATTCCGTCACGCAGAACACTTTATTACCGAGGCCTGCCAATTTCTGTTAGAGAAACTGGTATTTGAGCCCTAACATCTTGCTAGTAGCTACTATTGTGTACTGGTTTACAAGGACTTTGGCATGGTCTCGTCATATTTGTAGCAGCTTGAAGGACTCAGCGTCAATACATGTACTGTAGAATATATGTCCATCACTCACAATGAACGGAAGCCGGAATAGAGACTCATTCCTAAGCGTGATATAGTGGCTTGGCCTGCTAGCTGTAGAAACAATCAGCTGATACAAAGACAACGCGCAGATTTGATTAAGAAAATTGGGAGTGGGAAACGGACTTACTCGTCTGTGTTGTGCTTGTAGATATCATCGCTAAGTGTGATATAGTGGCTTGGCCTGCTAGCTGTAGAAACAATCAGCTAATACAAAGACAACGCGCAGATTTGATTAAGAAAATTGGGAGTGGGAAACGCGCACCGCGCAATTTTTGACGAAAACGCGCACCGCGCAAGGTGCGGAACGCGCAAATAATAAATGTGCAGGTGTTACACCATACTACTTGGGGTGTTGAACTGTAAAGTCGATGCAGGGAGCAGAACCTTTATATCTTTGAGGAGCCAGATTTCTGACCCAGTTCACAGACTGACTCTTCGTGTCTTGTCATATCTGATCTGATCTCATATCTTGAAGCTGGTGCTCCCTTTTGACTCACCGTGCGTGTATAATGTCATACAATGACTACAGTGGTATGGACGATCTCTCTTCCCGGACAGTGACAGCTGGAATGGATTTCAGTTGACTTCTGAATGCGACTGAGTCACCGATTGGCGTGCGTTTGGTTGGTAGACCTGCGATATATGTTGTCAGCTCGTTAATTAATAAATTGTGGAGCTAAGGCGTGCTGCTGCACGTGCATCTCGATCTCGCAGTCATCCGCACTAAAAGCCTCATCTGGGTGCAAATGGGTTGTAGTTCGACGCGCGCAGTTCACTCAGACCCCTGCTCGGCCGCTATCGGCACTCTCAATGCTCGCGCACCTATCGAATAACTTAATCCTCTGAACCTGGTAGAATTCAGCGACATGCACGATCTTTCTTCCGGACTTGACGTTCGTAAATATGTCGCCAGATGAGGAATAGCACTTCAAATCTGCAGAAAGCCATGACGCGCATGCACACGTATACGCGTTTAAATAGGAGAGGACAAATCAATATCACAGCAAATCGATGACTCGGAGGACACGTATACGTGCTACATTCTTTAATGTAAACGATGTGTGCGTGGCTGACTCGGACGCCTTCGCTTATCAGGTGTAAGCTTGGCGTACCTGAGTACTTGAGCTTTCATTATCACTGCCTTTTGGCGTAACGGTTAAGGGACGATAGTCTTAACTACTTACATTAGGCTCCTTACAAAACGGTCATCAAAGCTTGCTGCTTTCCTGTCGAAGTCGATGTGTAGAAGGAGTGTATAACATTGTTATGATGTACATAACATCGCAACAGCCTCCTCCTAGATCTGTATGACCCCACTATCACGAGAACTTGAAGCCTATCTTTGAGATTTGAGTGTTGATCGCGGGATGGTCTCAAAACTCAGTACTCAAAGATGAACAGCTCGGTGGACACGAATCCGAGGAACCCACCCGATAACTTAAAAGTCGAGTGAGCGTTGTTGCCAAATAGGCATGCGTTTTGATTGCACGCTTACCTGTATGGAAAGTGGGACCACCGTGCTCTGAAGTCTGTCCCCCCTAGTATGCGACCATTGGCCAACTCGCGATACGGAAGCGATCGAAAACTGTCTGTGTTCAATACTACGAGAATACAGGTCTGAAGTCCGCTAACATGAATCTATTTCAACTTTGCAAACATCTCTCTCGATTGTTCGAGAGTTATACATTCTGTCTCGCATGTCTTTTTCTGTTGTGGTCAGGGCAAGAAGACATTAGCAACGTTCTGAATTTACGGTCAAAAGAAAAAAAAACGCCACCTTCTCGTCATTTGCTATTTGCACGGCAGACGGCACGGTCTCCGTGTAATCAGGCTGTGAAATAATCTTCACGACCTTTTCCAGGTTGAGGCGGGCAAGCGTGAGTTTCTTCTCACACTTGGCTATCTCAGCGTCAAGGTCAACAAGCCCCTTGTCATAGAACGTGTTAGGGTCCATTCATAACGTGGGCCAAACACATACCTTAACCAACAGGTGGACTGTTGTTGTAGAGTTTATGACGGCTGAGCCGCACCCCGCGGGAAGAGCTTTCACGTCCTCAATGACGTCTACAGCACTGCATCCCTTGATCAACGTGATCATGGCTTGCGTCTGTGAGCGGAACAAAGTGACCTCCTTGTCCGTCTGAGAATGAATGAAGACTGATGACACGTCAGTACTAACGGCTAAAGCTAAAGTAGAAGAACTTGCGTTGGATATTGGACTGCAGGTTGTAAGATGCAGCAAGGGACCTGCCTGCCCGCACGGCAGACAGCACTAAATCAAATTCTTTCTCCTCCTCAGAGCTGTTGAAGTCCGAATCCTGCATAAATTCAGTAAAATAGATTTCAATACGGCAGACGATGACCCACGTTCACAGGGTAAGACGATACCATGATGGAGGGGGTGGGATCGTTCGGACGTCTCGGCAGTCGCTGCCACAGTTCCTCGGTAACAAATGGCATAAATGGATGAAGTAGGCGCAGACCGTGATCCAGGCAAGTATATAATGTTTGTTGCGCTGATCTGCGAGTCTGGAGGGGGACCGATGCGTCGGTCAAAGGTTTCATTGCCTCCTGTAGACAAAATATGAGATCGGTACATGATGTTCAAACTTTGAAGCAACCCCACAATGTAGACGTCACAAAGCTCATATAACCAGAAATTGTATGCTGACGTAGTCGCAGCCATGAAATTGCGTTCTTGGAGCTGCGTGTTGATCTGCGTCGCGGCTATGTTGAGCTTGTGTAAGATCCAACGTTCCACAAGGCTTTCATTTCCGGTTGGCTTGAGACACAATATAAGTTCAAGAACCCATCGTACAAGCAACATACCTTCGCAGATCTCTCTGGCGAAAAATCGTCGTCAAGTTTGAGCATCGCAAACTTCGTAGCATTGAAGATCTTGTTGCAGAACTTGCGGTATCCCTCCACTCGCAGGATTTCCAAGTTGATATCCCTGCCTAAACGCAAACTCAGTTACGAATAGTTCGTACCGTGATGAGTACTTTACCGCCGCCTGAGTATGCACAGAGAGCAAAACGCAACCCATCCGTACCACATTCCGGAATGCCCTTTGGGAAATCCTTCTTCTGCCCAGCGATCGCCTTCTGAATCTCCTTCTCATCGAGATTACCTTCATACAATTTCTGGTGGAGTTCCTCGAGTGGCAGGCCATGGATGACATCGATCGGATCAATGACGTTACCGAGCGACTTGCTCATTTTGCGTCCATGAGCATCGCGAATCATCGCGTGGCAGAGCACTTCCGAAAATGGCATCTGACCAGTAAGATAGATGCCCAAGAGAACCATACGCGCAACCCAGAAGAAAAGAATGTCCCAGCCTGTTTCAAGAATGCTGGCAGGGTAATAATTGGAGATGTCGGCAGTCTATTGGTAGACGATTAAAATCCAGTCAGTCTACTAGGGATGAAACACCATGCCTTGTCCGGCCATCCCAAGATTGAGAACGGCCACAGTCCAGAGGAGAACCAAGTATCGAGGACATCTTCATCTTGTTCGAGTGTGAAGTTCTTCCCTTTGGCAAGGATTTTCGCGCGTTCGGTTGCTTCTTCTACAGTCCGACCCACAACCCAGTTCTTACCGTCTTCGGTCTACAGTCAAGAGTAAGTGAGCAAGAAGCGTCGGACTAATCCTTGAAATACGAACATCGTTCTGTTCTCCCTCGATTCGAATGAAATAAGCTGGGCATCGGTGACCCCACCATAACTGTCGTGAGATACACCAGTCTTGTATATTTTCGAGCCAGCGATACCAGTCCGCTTCGCTCTGCTTAGGGCCGATTGAAAGCTCGCCTGCCCTCGTACGCTACAGTGATCATTGAAAGGAATGTGAGTAAGATATAATGCGACTGACCTTGATTGCTTCAGCAGCAAGAGGTTGACAATTTACCCACCACTGAGGCTTCAAGACGGGTTCGATAATGTCGCCTGATTTACTGCAAGAATACATTGTTTTCAATCACCAATTGACTTGGAACCGACGTGAGCACGTACCTGCAAATGGGGATCTGCATGGAATTATCCTTGGTCTCGACATACAAGCCCAAGTCGGTGAGCTTCTTGATAACCTCACGCCGAGCGTGGAAGCGCTTCATCCCCTGGAGAATGAAAGTAATTTTTCATCAAGGCATAGTATTCCCACACAGACGTACCTTGAATTGTTCTCCAGCATTTTCATTGAATGTTCCATCATCGTTCAAGATGTTGATGAAGTCAAGTCCGTGACGGACACCAACCTCGTAGTCGTTCGGATCATGAGCTGGCGTGATCTTCACCGCACCGGTCCCAAACTCCTTGTCAACTTTTTCATCAACGATAATGGGAAGGCGCCTGTTCAAGAAGGGATGGATGGCAAACTTGCCGTGAAGGTGCTACAAACATATTTCAGTCGTCGAGATATTTATCTAACATGAATATTACCTTGTACCGATCATCGTCCTGATGTACTGCGATAGCTGTATCACCAAGCATTGTTTCCGGGCGGGTCGTAGCGACAACAATCCGCTCATCTGTCAATGCAAATAAGAAAAACAACGAAGCAAGAACAAGCAGAACGTGCCTGATCCTTCAATCTGATATGCAAATGAGGTGATGACACCGAATTCAAACCTTTCCTTTGCGTCATAGCCTGGGACGTTAAGCAAGGTGCGGCCAAATAGTTGTTTTTGCTCCACCTATGCAACATAACTTATGTCGGTGGGCAAATGATGAATACATCGACTCACCTCAAGGTTCGAGAGGGTAGTATTCATCTGGACGCACCAGTTAACAAGTCGATTAGCGCGGTAGATGATACCATCCTCGTGGAGCCGACAGAAAGTCTCCGTAACGGCTTTTGATAATGACTGGTGCAACAGTCGATTAGAGATCAGAGATGCAATGAGATTTCACTCACAGGATTCATGGTAAAGGCAACGCGATCCCAGTCACAGCTTCCTCCGAGCCTCCTTAACTGATTGGTGATGCGTGCTTGGTAGCTAACGCAGTGTAAGAACGGGTTCAAATCAAAAGGAAACCACGTACTCGTTTTTCCACTCCATAACCTTGCCCAAAAACACCTCTCGACCGAGATCGTGTCGGGTCTTGCCTTCCGCCTTGTATAACCGTTTTTCAACAACGGATTGCGTCGAGATTCCAGCATGATCAAAACCTGGGACAAATAGAGTGGTCTTTCCAAGCATCCGATTCCTATTGTCACCGTGAGCATTACGATCATATCATATATGAATTTGTATGTACCAGCGTATCAAGCAATCTTGAATGGCAATAGTCAATGCATGACCGATATGTAGGCTTCCGGTGACGTTCGGAGGAGGCATCGGAACCACAAAGACGCCCTCTTGTTTAGTCTCGCCATTCTCCGTGGTCTGAGGCTTGAAGAAGCCCTGGGCCTCCCACCAATCGTACCAAGCAGACTCGACCGCAACAGGATTGTACCCGCTTGCCATCGGTTGAGACATGTCTGTACAGCGTCAAGAAAAAAATGAAAGAAGCTGATGAGATCGCACCTTTTTTCTCGCCCTTGGGAGTGGTGTTTACGAATGCAGGCTCCTGCTCCTTCTTTTCTTTGTCCGCCTTTGCCTTCTTTTCTCCAGCGGGAGTGTTAGCGGCTTGCTTGATATGTTTGGCAGCCAACTTCGCCTCTTTCTCTAGCCTCTTGGCCTCCTTTTTCGCTGTATCCGACCGCCGATCAGAATTTCAAACTAGTAGTGATAATTGTCTACTTACCTGCACTTTTCGAAGGACCATCGGGGGTGATCAGGCCAGGGTCGTTCGGGGTCGTCGCCATTGCTGCAGATCGAATAGAATGCAATGATTGTAGTGGATGAAAAGAAAGACCTCTGACTTTCTGAGTGACTATATATCGATGCCTTGCTATAAACATCCACCTGCAGTCAGATTGACTCGAACAAGCTATGCTCAATCAATATGTTACGTAATAAGATCGAATGCAATGTTGAGGCTCCTTGTTTTACTATAGCCGACTCTAACCCATGAACCCGTCATATTTGCGATTCACCTTCGGGCATCGCATGTACGTTCTTGTAGTGGTTCAACGCGTTCATGATGATGCGGTATTGAAATTGACACCAGCCTTTAAATTCCCATCCTCGCACCTCTTCCTCTCACAATCTTCTTCTATTTCTAGCTTGGGCAAACAAGATTTTGGCTGAGCCTTAGACCATCCAGGATTTCCTGTTTCACAGCGCCTTTCAAAGAAGAACCGACTATTTTCATTCGTCTAGGGGAGACAATGTCTCCTCGATCTCGATACCAACAAGAGTCAAATCGAATGCGCTATGCCGACTGCCCAGCGCCGATATGAAGAGTCAGCGAGCTCTCTTTCACTCCTCATGTTCACCTCCAGTGGTCCATGTCACTAACAATCACCCATCTCATTCTCAGCATGAGAGACAAATCTTTTTCTGAATATGTCGAGCAGGAGGAAACACATCGAACAGCGGGGTCTACAGGATCCCTTTGGCTAGAGTATTGCAAAATGCGACAGCTTGCAGAAGACATTCTGTGTACCCCATCACCCTCAGTCTCCGCTCCTGCAGGCCATGCCGAATGCGTTCCTTCCCACTCGCGAATGCTTCAACCCAACGCCTTTTGCCCCCCGTGAGTTTCTCTCCATGTCTGCTTCTCCGACTGAGCTGAAGACGAACGGGCACAAATTGACTAAGGAATGATGAGTCCTTGAGGACGCCACTGAGCAAGAGGACAGCATCTTCCGCTGCTTCAAAGTCTTGGGCGGCGAGGAACTGTTCTACGGAGGCCGTAAGCCAGTCAACGTCTGGCAGATCGAGTTCCAGTCCGAATTTGCCATCCGAGTTCCAAATCAATCCTTGATCGTATGGACTAGTAAGTCCGTCCATGCCCGTAGACACAATCAATCAGAGAGCAGTGCGTATGTGTGCTTGGCAATGCAATCGTGATGCTGCATCCAAATCACCAGTCTTCACCATTTGGCGATGCAAAAATTGACACTGTTCCAAGGCCCGACGAAGATACAGGGTCTGCCACGACCTCCAGAAGTTCCACCTTGATGTGCTTGCACGAAGCATATTCATCACACATGCATCTTTCCAGGAGAAGTGGATCAACACTTTCCCATATGCCAATGCGCCATCTTCGAGTGTCAGATTCCCTTCCATTTCAAAATATGCCTTGAACATGTCTCGCACTTTTTGCATGACGACACAGGGTTCATGTTTAGCGTCCGCAACATGTTGGGCATGAACTCCAGTGCCGCCCTGATGGTATCAGGATCGATCGAAGTCTTCAGCATCCATTCCATTCCATCTGCAGTGGAAACTTCTTGATGCTGGAGGTGAAGGATGGCTAGGATGGCTCGGGTGGCTTGGATGGCTATGATGCCTTGGCTGGCTAACACCGATTCGATTGATTGGATGAATTGGGTGGCTGCCGTCAAGGATGACTGTGGTAGACACCTCTGGAGTACCAGTATATACCTCTTGACTGGTTTATGCCACTCGACTGGTAGATTGGGATCTACCTTAGATGCCAAGATGGTAATGAGATAACAAATGCTGCTGAAAGCAGTTGTTGAGATGGCGAGGATGGAGATGGTTCGCTGCTGCGTCCACATCCGAGCTGCAAGGGACAGACTGAACAGAAACAAAGAGGTCTTGAGAAGGTCGAGGAATGACTGTAGCATAGTTTCAAAATGCCACCTTTTTAGCGCTTGAAATTGGTTATGCCTCTGCTTGCATTGCTCTTCAAGCGATCCACGGCGGTTGATGAGCACAGTGCCAGTTGCAGAGAACAGACCAGCCTGGTTACTCGTGTTGTACGCATCTACTTAATTTCAATGAATTTCGTGTGGTTTGGTGTAGAAATGGCAACAGAATCATGATTAAGAGGGATATGAAAGATATCTATGTGTCCGGACCAAGAGAGTCGTCAAGTCTACCACCGATCTCTGCCACCGCCGTAACTGTCGTGACCACCTCCCCCACCGCCGCCACTGAACCTTCCGCCTCCACCACCACCACCACCACGCCCGCGACCTCCGCCGCCATAACGACCTGGAATTTCAAGTCAATACAACATGGGACATAAGGACACCAGAGGAACTTACTGCGACCTCCGCCTCCTCCACTGTACATCGCCATTTCCTCTAGCTGTGGTGGAACATTGGCCTTCGCCTCACGCAGGATGGATATCAACTCGCGGGCAGACTTCGAGTTATCGGTGGTGAAGTATGTGTATGATGTACCTTTCATGCCGGCACGCTAAGCAGGATCAGGACCAAGAATTAATGTGCAAAGTGAGAGCAACTTACTCCCGTGCGACCAATACGGTGGATATAATCTTCGCAATTGTTAGGAAAGTCGTAGTTCTAAAGGGAGTCAGCAGCTGATGTGGTAATGAGTGATTAACCACTCACAATGACATATCCAACATCCTTGACATCTGTGATGCCAGCAATGTAATGCAACCGCGTCACGTACAGAACAAGAGGACAACATATAAACGGACAACAAATGAAGCACATTGCACAATCAATAACATGACAACAACAAAGAGACACAAGCGCGTCCAACATGACAGGAAACAAAGATCGGATACAAACATCATTCATGGCACGTCACAAGATCGGGGGACGTAGAGCATGAACAAAGGGCATCGCGGTCCAGGAAGACAGATACCAAGCGCGAAGCAGCGGACATATCGAGAGGAGATATAGCCAGGAAGTCCAGGATGACGGTTTCACATCCAAGACCATAGCGTATTGAATCCCTTCCTCACTTCACGAGGACACGGGATGCTTTGGCGGATGGAACCTTGACGACTTGGAATCCTCTCGTGATCACGCGGTTCTTGCTATAGCACGTCTCGCTCGAGAAGAGATTTATCCCTCAAGCCTGGCTGTAGGCACGGAGGAAGAGCAGAGCAAACATGTCTCATCCCGGCTTGCTACACGCGTTAGTGAACACCAGTGTAAGGAGCAAAAATAACCCAAAGAGGGGCGGGTCATTGCTACTTTAACCTGAGTGCTCGAGAAGCCCTCCATTTGTAGGAGCCTTTGATGGAGCGCTTGCAAAATATGGCACACGTACCTAGACCACGGGAAGCAACGTCCGTGGCAATCAATATGGGCGAGCGACCCGCCTTGAACTCCCCGAGAACCCAGTCACGTTCCCGCCTGTGGAAGCGCTCAGTGAATATACACCAAACACCAGATGAAACCTACTGTTCTTTGTCTCCATGAATGGCAAGTGCTGGCCAGCCGTCTTGACGAAGGTACTTGGTGATGTCGTCCGCGACACGTTTTGTTCCGACAAATATGAGTACCTTGGCGTTCTCAGAGCTGATCTGGTCAAGATGTTTGATGAGTTTGGCACGCTTCTCGAAGTCACTGCAGACTTCGACAATCTGTTGGATGTTGTGGTTGGCGGTGAGTTCCATAGATCCGATGTTGACCTGAATCATGTCTTTCAGGAAATCCTGCAAACAGTGAGCTTTATCCTGGAACCATAAAACATTTCAAAGCTCACATTTGCGAGTTTCTGCACATCCTTTGGCCATGTAGCACTAAACATCAGTGTCTGGCGATCAGGGCGAATCTGAGATACAATCTTGCGTATCTGGGGTTCGAAGCCCATGTCCAACATACGATCAGCCTCATCCATGACTAAATACGTGACACGACGAAGATTGGTCTTTTGCGTCTCCAGCATATCGATGAGTCGTCCGGGAGTCGCAATTACGACCTCAACACCACGTTGGAGGTCACGAATTTGAGGACCCTTGGGAGCGCCACCATAGATGGCGGTGTTACGGATGCGAGAGCTCGCACTAAATACATGAGCGAAAGTTAATGTGGCGAGTCGACAAACATACCCGAACTTCGTACACTCCTGCTGTATTTGTACAGCAAGCTCACGGGTAGGCGCCAGGACAAGTGCAATCGGACCATCGCCTGGTGCAAGTAGAGGTTGACTAGTTCCCAGTGAGTATACGATCACAAAGATGAGATATAAACGTACGCGTTGATGTGAAGCATAGCAGGCAGAGCGAAAGAAATCGTTTTTCCACTCCCTGTTTGGGCGATCGCAACTACATCTCTGCCACTCAGTGCCATAGGCCATGCTTGACATTGAATGGGGGTTGGCGAAGCAAAGCCTTGTGCACGGATCGAGGCCAAGATATATTCAGGGAACCCTGCCTCGTCAAAAGAGATGACAGGTCTGGGAACACCCCGTCCTTGAACCTGGTGACACGCATCAGTAACCGTGTATTTTTGGCACATTCTCATGTACCTTTATTTCTTTAGTCTTCCGGAACTCTTCCACCTCTCTGTCAGTCATAGATGAAACACGCTTATCCTCAACGTAGAAGTTCTTCTCGAAGCGCTCGAGCTTTTGCGATGCCCAATCGATCGTTCTAAGACCACCGCCCAAGCCTCCCATTTTATCTTCGTAGCCACCGCCACCCCATCCTCCGCCTCCCCCACCGTAGCCGCCGCCGCCGCCGTAGCCACCACCATAATTACCGTGACTCTAGAGAAGGTCGATATCAGAAAAGCGCATGTTTTCTCCAGCAGGAATTTTTACCATAATGTTGTCTATAGCAAGAACTAGAAAACAAGGATGCAACGGAGATCCGAAAGCGTGGTGGTTAAAGAGCAAGGAACAAAGCACAGTACTCGAAAAAACGCGTTGCGATTGGAGTAAATAAACCATAATATGCTTACGTGATGTTCTTCTCAGCTTACTCAGATGCTAACACTACATACTTTAAACGTACACATGGTCCCAGATATCAGGGCAATAATAATCTGTGCTGGTCTGTGCGGGGTATATGTAAAATGACGTGCATGAGAGTGATCGTAGCCGAAGCCCGGTTCTGATTCGACTTGGATGGGCATAAAGAATCAAGAAATTGTGAGTTGCGTCACAAGGTATCTTGTGCATACATCACATCACGATGCAGAGCTTGCGTGATCGTGAAGCCTTCTTCCTTGGGGGTGGTTCATCTGGGTAGTGCATAAGCATCTGCCTGACAAGGTCCCGGAAGACATCGTTAATGTGCCAGTCGCGCTTGGCTGAAGTTTCGTAGAATGGTATCTTCCACAACGCAACTAGGCATTGTATCGTGCTTCTTGCGACCTCTCGTTCGTTGGCGAGGTCGAGCTTTGTCCCAACCACAACAATAGGGACATCCTGTGTACAATAGTAGCCGCTGTATTCGGTATTCAATAGAACTTACGCTGTCCATCCCCTTCACTCGGTGTATCTGCTGTCGAAGATTGTCCAGTTCCCTAAGACTTGCTTCTTGTGTGAGGCTGAATGACATAATAGGTCAACAAATGAATAGAATGATGTCTTGTAATGCATACCTGAAGACTAATACGAATCCCTGGCCGGACTACAGGGAACTGGTGTGAGTTCGATACCATACATCCCAAAATTATAAGTAGTCACTTTGATGTAAAGTTCTTTCAATGCAGTGAATTGCTCAGCACCTGCAGTATCTAGCACTTCTAGCTGTAAGGAAACAAATGATCAGAAACAGTTTAGCGAAAGGGGGTTAACGGCAGCAAGAACACACGTAATCTCACCGAAGTCTGGACACCATCGATATCAAGGATGCGCCGATAAGCTTCTGCAAAGTCGATGCAGTAAGCCCTTCACGTCATATTGAAATGTACTACCACGGGGGATGTACCTTCGATCGTGGGGTCATAAGTCTCTCGGAAGACATCTTGAACGAATCGCACCGTCAATGCAGACTTTCCTACCCCTCCGGCTGCGACATATGAGACGATACAGTCATCATGACCTAATGAATGACATACCTCCTAGGACGACGACGTTGAAGTGCCTCATGTTTCGAGAGGTGGGTATGAGAGAAGGAGCTTATGTATAAGGAATGCACGCACGAGTGATGCAACCTGTGTGTGGGAAGTTAATCGAAAGTATGCACAACGCGCCAATCTAAAATAATTTCTCATCAGGGACTGAAGTGCGAGAATCGGGCCAGTGGAGAGTAAGAGAAGCGAGAGGATACCAGCTAAATGTGGTTAGAAACCATAAATATTAATGATCTCATTAATATTGATGGACTTCGGTAGGCTAAAGTATGTCTTTCGGAGCAAGAAGGTCTCGTCCATCGGTGTGGCACTCGTGTCCTATCCCGTAGGCTCAGGTTTGAGTAATTTGCCATGTGGAGTACAAGGTAAAACTTGGCACAGCGATGTAGATCAGGTTGCGGAGGAAGAACATGAGTGCGGCAACCACCGTACGTAGACCCGGGGGCGTGAGCTCAGCAAGTATACTCAGACGCACAAGACAGCCTAGTCCACTTTTATTGTATTGTGCACAAAGTTCTCGACGGCATCTCCAAAGGTTGCTATTTATATAATACAATACATTGAAAATAACGAAGCGAAGGAGTGACATATGCTAGGCAAGAACGCTAGTACTCGAGAAATGAGTGGAGAAGTGATGAACGTAAGAAATAGATAGCGCGATAAGAATTATGGACAGAGTACGCGGTCCGCAATCATGTCGGCCAGCCACCTGCAATCCTAGCAGCACCAAAACCAACGCGCCCCATGATATTCCATACAGCAGCAGTGCCATCGTAACCAAAGCCTTCGCCGGGTCCCTGCATGCTGTTGAAGCTCGACCAAGCAGCGCGGTCGTATACCGTTGGGCCACCAACAGGTGAATACTGCGCCCCAATGGCTGGCAGACGCGATGTCATGCAGAGGAATACGAGCGCCATAGCCCCAGCGCTGATGAGTGCCTGCCGAGCCGCGCCAGCAAGCCAAGCATCGCCTTCTTCGCCCCCCTCGTTTCCGCCCTTGCCGATGACATAGGTATTGTAGATCTTGTAGAAACGGTTCTGGCGACGAGGCTGATGCTTGGTGCTGGAACAGGCGATCAACTCATCTATCATCTCACATTCCACACCGAGTTCCTCCTTCAGCGCTTTCCACTCCTCGACAGCGTCTTCTGAGATTCCTCCGGGAATGCCACGTATCGGGATGGTAATACCTTTGTGCCGGTCCATTAGGGCGTTATTGACGACATTAGATTGCTCGAGCTCAGTAACGAAGTTGTAGGAAGGAGGAGCGTCGTTCAGGTGAGGGTCCAGGTGCCCCTTGGGCGTGGGAGGGAGGACAGTGGACGATGAAGACGCGAGTGTCTCGTCGTCTTCCAGGGTGACTTGCGGTGATGCAGACCGGGAGACTTCTGACTCTAAGTCGTCTGTTTGTATTTCGATACACGATGTGATCCGTGGTAGTTCAGGATCAGTTTGGACCGCAAAGATGCGACGGGAGACTTCTTCTGTTTGAACGGAGGACGCGCAAGTGGGAACCTTGGGTTCGGGGTCTGTCTGCATTGCACATGCTGATGTATGCTCTGCGGCGTAGTGTTGCGTGTACGCGTCACTGTATTCCTTGGTTTCTGAGAAAGTGACGGTCTCGGCCTTGTTGATACGGCCAACTTTCTGTGGGGAGTGTCAGACGTGAGACGCGAGTGTGAAAGCACACTTACCCTCTTCTTCCGAGTAATGATGGTTTGAATGACGTCCTCCTCCTCCTCTGTATCCTCGTCTACATCCAGCTCTAGCTCACTACTGTCTCCTTCATCTTCAATTCCATCATCCTCGTCACCCCAACTTTCACCCATCTTCCCCATGAGCTCAGCACCGAGGCTCTTACTCATAGTATTCGCCGCGCTAGAATGCCCGCTTCCCGCAGCCGCATTTGTGGCAGCATTGCGCATCTCGTCCATATCAAACCGCATGCGGTCGATGGTCTCCTTGAGCATAAGGTTCTCCTGCTTCTGCTCATCGAGCTGAGCATGGGCTTGTTGTGCAATAACGAGCTCCTCTTCAAGACGTGAGATGTGGTCTTCGTAGGAAAATGCTTCTTTGGTCCACTTTGCAGCTTCGAGCGACTGGAGCGCGGCAGCATCTTGAAAATCTTTGATTTCTTGATCTCGACGGCGGAGCTGGTTGCGGTAGCGTTCAGATTCCGCTGAAACTGTGTGAGCGAGGATGTTCGAAATCTTAGAGAGTGAACGTACCGCATTGCTCTTGGTATTGCTTCTGCAAACTTTGGTATGATGAACGCGCGTTTTCCAAACTTTTCTGCAACTTCGCGATTTCGGACTCTAACGCCGCAATTTGCGTTGAGTTGGTTCGCTAAACGGTATCGTCAGACATTGCCCAAGAAGTTCGCGCATGACATGCCTCCTTCGCTCGAAGTTCCTTCTCCTCCCGCTTGGTAGAAGTGAGTTCGCTCTTGAGTTCTTCCAAGCGCCCCTGCATCTCATCCAAGTCCATGTCATGCTCATTCATCCTGTTCTCAAGAGTCTTCTCGGCCTCCATCAGCTTCCGCCCAAGCTCTGTATTGGCCTTCTGTAATACATCCAGTCTGTCCATGGGCTCAAGAGACACAGTCGACGAAGTTGCTGAACGATCCATCACTAAGCCTAAGGATGACTCATTCTCGCCATCAGAATCAGAATCTGATGCTGAGTGTGGCATGGGCAATGAAGATATTTGGCGAGAAAAGTTGTCCCCTTTCTGCGGGTATTCAAACGAGGCGTCCATGTCAGGCGAATGTTCCCCCGAAGAGAGGTGATCCCGGTCCGGAGATGAGTAGTGGATCCCAATGTTAGTGAAGGGCTGCGACTGCGTACGAGAATGTGGCCGTGCGAAAGGTGGTGAGCCGATCGATGTAGGAGAGAATAGGCCTGAAGAGATGCTCGAGGGACTCGTTGGATTTGATGGTGTGCGGGTTCGGCCGAACGCGCTGGGACTGGAAGAGAAAGACGACTATTGCGGTCAAATTCAACAGATGTGGATACATAGGAGAAGAAATGACGTACTTCCGAATCACTAAGACCGCGATTGGACCCGCCATCGATACTTTTGCGTCTGCTGGTAGGTGCTGGGCGCTTTGACCAGCTTGAGGGGGGCTGTGCATCCAATGGGGTTGTTCGCTGTCGTCGCGACGTGTCAAAGGCAGAGCCAGTTGCAGTTGTGGGCGTCTTTGGTGGCACAGACGGTGGTCGACTGGGAACGCGTGAAGTTCCTGCCGAGCCTCTGCTAGAAGATCGCGAGTGGTTGGTGTTGCGAATAAATGGATTGTGCCCTCGGTCGTCAGGCAGCGTTACATCCTCTTCCACAGGGGAGTCATATGGACTGCCTCGCGGACTGTGCCTGGTCCTCTCTGCAATGAACTGGAGCAAAACTTGAGGTGTAACTTCAATTCCGGGATTGCCTGCGAGAAGTTCCTTGAGCATGCCCATCTCCTTCTCGTTGAGTAGGTCGACGCCATCGCATGACTCTGAAAATGCACTGAGTACATCAGGGAGTACGTCTGCGGGTATGGCTGGTTCTCCTGATTGGATTTCACGCGATTCTGGGTGGTTGTTAAATATGTCATAGAGTTCTTGTTCGATGTCTGTTATTGATTGCCTGCTGCGTCCGAAAGTCGACTGGATGTAGGTCAGAAATGCCCTGCTTCTCGCAGAAGATACGTACCATGATGGACTAATGAGAAAGGGAAATTTTGGTTTATACAATGCGACTTACTCTTCCACTACTTCAATGAAATTCTTCAACTGCTTTGGCTGCCACAGAAACCAAACATGATCGTTCCACGCTTGCCAAATCCGGAAATGAGAACAGCATCACGTGACGATTATAATCGTCCAGTGGCACAAAGGGTGAATGATTGGTCCACCGACGCTTGAAGTTGAAGCACTCGTCCCAACTGTATCCAAGGGTTACTACATGGCTTTGAATCCGAGCATTCCTGCTCTGGTATATGTGCAGTGATATGTAAGTTGTTCTACGCCTGTCCTCTCTCCTTCAATAATACTGTTCTCAGGCGCTTCAGCGCTTCATTCACCTGCGACTCAGTACATAGAGAGAATGAGGCCCTGACAAACGCCGTCTTACGTCCATTGGGAAGGAAGACTGTACCAGGGAGGGCGAGTACGCCGCCCTCGTATGCCTTGGTTTGTATGAGGTCTTCTGAGTCACCCTCATCTACGTCGGATGTCTGATTTGGTGAGAGAAGGAGCTTGAACCTATTGTAATGTCACCTTTGTTAATATGTCTGGTCGATTTCTAATAGATGTACACACCAGAAGAACATGCCCGCTTCAGGGGTGCACCATTCCGCAAGTCCACCGAGGTGCGCATTCAAGGCAGACTCGAACACATCACGCTTCTTGCGGTAGAAGTCGGCAACGGTCCGTGTATGGGCGAAGAAATTGTCGTAGCCCCATTCCTCAACCAGTGCGAGGGTAATGGCCTGAATAAGTGACGAGCCTTGCAGGTTGGCCGTTGCAGTCTGATTGAATATAAGATACACAGCACATGCGAATATCTCTTCTTGTACGTACATGCAAGTCTATGACATCGATAATAGGCTTCGGCCCCGAGGCAAAGCCCATGCGCATGCCTGCGGAAAGGATTTTGGAGAAACTGTCAAAGCGGATAACTCGACCGATCTCAGGCTCGTCAAGTTCCAGCTGGAAGTACGAAAGCGGTCGAGCGGCTTTTCCAAAATACAGGTAGAAGTAGGGATCATCTGCCAGTGTGCATAAATTAGTAATTCAATCTACTCCGGACAAAAACAAGGGATGTGACCTACCCTCGAGAATCAAGAAATTATGTTCGCGGGCAAGTTGCAATACTTCCTTGCGACGTTGAAGGGTGGCTGTCATACCGGTAGGGTTGCAACCATACTGCGATATGGTTACTTGGGTCAATAATTTGAACAGGCAGGCCTTACGGGAACCGTATAGAAGACCCTCGGTTTCGGCTTTCCGACAGGCCAATTCTCCAAAATATTGCGCAACTCATGAGAACACACCCCATTTGCGTCGGTTTCCACCTCTAATCAATCCGTGAGCATGAGAAGTTTAACGCCAGCACATGACCAACCGATCTGCTCGCAGTGTAGAGTTTGAAACATTGGAATGACACCACTGAATGGATAGCAGTCACCAAAGGGCTAAAATTTCTTCGGACTATGTTTAACTCACGCATACACTGGTGACTCCACGAGGACGGGCTCTCCGGGGTTCACTAAAGCGTTGATTGCCTGCAGAAATATGAGGACCATTACTTGTTTTCAGAGAGAACCCATAACCTTATAAATCAAGTCTTGCGAACCGCTCCCAATGGTTAATCTCCATCCCTCGCCTGATGTGCGGCCATGAGAGCGCTCTTGCAACCCCACGAACCACTCCACTAGACGAGGAAGACCGCCAGTGGCGCCGTATTGCAGGCCAGCGGAAAGATCCTTTCCAGATAGCGAGATTGATTGGTCCTGCGATGGGTCCACGGGGGAGGCAATGTTGAAAGATAATGATTTGAAGGGAAACATGGCATCATTGGGCTTTCCCGCTAATAATGATATCACGCCTGGCTTGTTTTCCAATGGGAACAGCCCACGAACTGAAGCGTCACAATTAAACTTCACTGTCGATGGCTCATGAGGGATCGATGGGAACATACTAGGACTGGGCTTCCGTCCTTTGGCAGTATCGGACAAAAATTCTGTGTAGAAGTCTGCTGGAAGGGATTTGATAATCTTTTCAACAACATGCCCGTTAGCGTCATTGGGAGTGCTGACACTGGAAGCTGAGAGAAGGATTCTGTCAGAGTGTGTGGCCATCTGAGGGAATAATCAACGCGCGAATTGTCCTGCAGCTCGTGTCAACCGTGAGGGTGTACATGATCATGTTGCACATAATGCCCACCTTTTTTAAGTCAGGAGTGAGTGTTTTGCTCGAAGGCGTGAAATCTGATGGATCACCCGACCGATCGTGTTTTTGATGTGCAGCAAATAGCTCGAGTCATCCTGCGATATTACAAGATGCTTATCAGTAAGTTACATACAGTTGTGTCAAAGGTTGTCACGCGGAGTCACAGCTGTTCTGGCACTAAAGAGTGCTCCATAGCTAGCCGATCTTATCAGAAAGGCTTCAAAACGGATGATGGGCACAGGCAGGAGGCACCGATAAGTAGCGATACGTACTTTGTCAGATATTTTCGGACGTTGTGGGGCACCTTATTACGCGTATTACGTATGTTGGAACGTGTACTTCGTGTCTTCCTTGTCGCCGGACGTCTAACAAGTTATATCTAAATCTATGCTGCCTCTTGGAAGGGAAGTAAAAGAGGATAAAATCACAGATGCAGTGGAAATACATAGGTCTAGAAGAAACTCGGATGTGAGGAAAGAGTGGAAACTGCAGGCGGCTGTCCGCCGGTGTGGTGCAGAGGATGAGGAGTCGTCTAGGTGGATCAACAGTCCGAGAGATATCATAATGTGCTGTAAGTGCTGTACATAGAAGTGCCTGCTTCGACCTCATCGAGAGCGGGCGTCATCTGAGGAGTCAGAAAAGGGCACGGGGGAGGCAGCCGTGACGGAAACAGACGGACGCCGTCGCTTTACTTCAATAGGGACCATCTCCTCATCGCTCTCATCCTCATCTGCCTCCTCGTACACGAGGCTAGTATTAGCCTGGAAGGCCTCCGACTCCGCTTGACGATCCCTGTGAGTATCGCGGAAGAAACTGGAGTCGGAGGCGACATCGTCGTAGTCGACATCGTCGTAGTCATCGTCACTCGCGCTGGGCTCCGATCCGTATGCGACCTGCTGCAAGGGGCTGGGGCTTTGAGTAGCAGACCGAATAGTGGGTTGCCGATTGTGCCCAGGATCGTGCGAGGGCGGATCAGGAATGGCTGAAGCTGGAGGAGCGACGTACAGGCGTTCGGGTTGTGGGTGTCGTAACGCGATGGGAGAGTAACTGGTTGATTGATTGAGGCCTAAAGGCAAGTTTGACGAAACAAGACTGCTCGGGTCATTGCACACGCCGCCAGCACCCAAGAACATCGCATCATCTGGAAGAGGAGTGTTGTTATTTTCTCTACCACAGCTAGTAGGGCGGCCATGAGAGTGCAATGAACAGGGCTGATTTTGATCAAGTGGAAGAAGGGTATTAGACTCTCTCCATCGGGAACGAGAGCCACTGACATTGGAATCATGCTCCCGGCCCTTAGATGCGTTCCGGGCCCACCTCTCAATCGACTCTTGTCTCCTTCCCATGTTTGGCGTCGAGTCATTACGCACAATATCAGAGCGTGCAACACCCCGACGCTTCCCATTCTCATCGATTTCCGAATTTGATAGTCGCCCACTAGCGCTTTTGTGCCGCTCTACGTACGCAATGGCCGGTGAGGAGCACACACCAAAGTCGTCTTCATCGTCACGTGATGATGCGGCACGCGAGGAACGGACGCCCTTGAATAATGAGGATATGCGACGTGTAAGGCGCTTTGGCCAGCCCCAGCTGAATCGAACAGTAGTCATCGCAGTGCGGGTGTCCGACTCCGTGACATGCACCATGTCAATCCTGGAGGGTGAGGTTTGGCGAAGCCATTCTTGGTGGTGTGGGATATCCCGCAGGAACCAAACGTACCGCTGCACGTAAAATAGGAGATATGGAGACGTACACGAGTAGAATGAATCAACGAACCTTTGCTTGATCAAGAGTCATGCGCTTGTTGGGATCTTTTTCAAGCAGCTTGTCGAGAAGATTCATGACGACAAATCCCTCAGACTTTTTATCCTTGGGTTTCCGTCCGCCAGTTGAAATGCGATCGCAACCCATAGTGTCTTCTGGCTCCCAATCGTGTTTGCATATGATATTATAGAGCACGTATTCACTCGAATCTTCGGCTCTGAACGGGATTTTGCCAAAAAGAAGGCAGTACAGCGTGACACCCAGTGCCCATACGTCAATGGCCTTCGTAATCTGCAGCCGCTGGGACGTGGTAGGACGGACGGTGGAAGAAGAACCTATATGTGTGGCGGACCTCAAGGAGAGCAGCGTGGCAGAAGCAGATATAGATGGCGAAGGATCAGTGCTGTTGTACTCAGCAATGACTTCAGGAGCAAGAAACGGAGGGGTTCCGGCGCGCTTGGAAAGGTCCGAATCATCCAACAAAATCGGATCGTTGGCATCATCAAGGGCAACCTTTCCACGCCCCGCAGCGGCGAGGCGCTGCGCGTATGAGAAATGCGAGACTCCAAAGTCACTGATCTTGACCATTTGGCGATCCGCGGTCCAGAGAAGGTTAGCGGGCTTTATGTCACGGTGAATAATTCCCTGGTAATGGACTGCGTTTGGGAAAGGAGTGTCCAGATTAGCGCGTGGCGATGAGGATGTCATTTAGCTTACGATATTCGAGGCCGAGAATAACATCGCGACATATTCGTCGACATTGGTCTACCTGTAGCACAGGCTCACTCTGTTCGTTGCGCCACTTGATCTCTCCGCCGCTTAGATATTCCATGACTAGAAGTAAGGCTGTGAGTACGTTGCTTCCTGACACATATCGTATCGTTTCCTAGACTGCAGCCACAGGGTCATGATTCCTCAGCCGAGACATTCACCCATGGCCTGTAGTCGGGAAGTAGACAGGTAACACGATTCTCTGATTCCACGGTAGATAGCGAAACTGCATGCTTACCCATGTATATCCTATCATTCAGCTTGTCATCGATAACCTCCAACAGGCGAACGACATGGCCATGACGGCATTTTTTCATTATCGCGATCTCTTTCCGTATTTTATGCTCAAGGCTTCCGAGTTTTTCTGTAAGTGGTGTATGAGACGACGCAGGGATGTTTCGCCTGCGGAGCATGTTCATCTTCTCGGCGCGAGGATTATTGCGTTTGACGGCCTTTATGGCCTGATGGACAGCATGGTTACAAGATCACGTCAGAGAAGTTGGTAAAGAACTGTTGTCAACTGACCAGCTCACGACGGTTATCAGACAAGTCCCAACACACCCATACTTCTCCATGCTGTCCTTTTCCGACTCGGTGGCCGCGCAGATACTGGTTCACGATGGGTCTGCGGTCGTCGTAATGCCTGTAATGTAGTTCAGCTGTCATCCGAACGCTGCCTGGCGGATCGAATGGGAGTCCTGAAGGGTCTTCAGTATGCACACTGCTTGCTGAGTCTATGTCGGAAGACATCTTGTTTGAGGACTCATGAAGTCCTTTGCAAAAAAATAACCTGCGAATCAATAAAAGGGCAATGTTTGTTGAATAGACTAGAAGACGAGGAAAGGGAAAGGAGATCAAACAGCGACGCTTCAAAGAAACTGCAATCTAAAGCAGCATATAATAACTAATTTGGGATGAAGCTGAACCCCAGACACTCCGTAATACAACAGCCTTCTTAGATTACATATTTGAGGGACTGCGTCTATCACAGATCTGGATACGGTTTCAACCATAAATGCAGCCCTTCGCAGCCCTGCCATCAACGTACACCCTCAATGCAGTGTCCTTCTGCCGACCGCTTATCGCGTCTTCAGCGAGGGCAAGTGCATTTATCCTCGTCTTTGACGTCTTTCATAACCTATACCAGACAAATATATCAGTGTCATGGGGAGCAGGCGTTTTAAATTGGGCCCTCTCAGCACTCCCAAGGGAACCCTCGAAGTTCAGGCAGAGATGCGAGGAGGCCGTGATGGGGTGTCTTCGAAAGGGACCACATCAAACGATAACGTGGAAATGACCCTCCATCACAGATTATATCGCTTTGTCATTTCAATATCCAACACCCAAACTTTACACCAAGTGTGACAGTCTATCGGTTAAGAAAAGCTCACCTGGTCGACATGATTTCCACACCCCTGTTTGAAGGGACACGTCAGTTAGATCTCAGCCTATCAACGCAGGAGAGGGTATGTGTAAATAGACAAAGTTCGCGGGTCGGGCCCGTGTTCTCTTAATCCCATGATACTTCCGCCCTCGCGCACGGAAGCACTATGAACCCTCTCTTGGCAGCCAATCGCCATGCGCATCAGTGCATCGTGCGTACATACGCCGCCGCCTCCAAACGGGACAACTGGACATCGCCAAGGAGATAAGTGCTTGCCTTCCAAGTAGTTTTGCCGCATTGGTCACATTTGACTGCGTAACACATGTTGACGAGAGCCACAAATGCTTCTTCACGAGCCATCGCTTTCTTGATAATTGCTTGAAGAGGTAGGTTAAGGTAATAAAGTCACTACCCGACGTGTGATTGACAAATGACATTGGCGTGAGTTACATCATGGCGTCGGACAATCCCTCTGACTTACCTTTGATCTGACAATAGTAGATGCACGCTGTGTGGCGAAGCAGTGACGGAAGTGTGAGAGTGATTCGCGGGAGTGTCTTATCAGGGTTCACCCTTTATACCCCTTGAAGGCTCCCGAGACGTATTTGGCCGCATCTGCGCTAACATAAGCTCAGGCACCGACACACTCGAGCCTCGAGTCAGATGACTCAGCGGTTCAGCCACTGCCAGTCATAATTCATTGTATCCCCGGGCCGTGCCAGATTTTCTTCAGCCATCGTCACACTAGTACTGTGATATGATGTTCTTGATCTGAAGCGAAAATAACATAACGCGGGACATAAATTCAAACGCGTCGTTTTCGCGGGGATTTGTTGTGGCAGGTCTGGATTTCCGCATTACTGCCCCGTATTATCGTACCCTAACTTAAAGGTCAGCATTCATTTCACTGCAGGGTCGTATCGGCTGGGCCTGGAACTGTCAATAATATGAACCATGTACAAAAGAAATGATCTAAGCGGCCGTTTTGCTTGTGCACGCACCCGAGCGCAGTAAGTGTAGGATTTCAACAAATTATCATTCACTGCGCAGCTGAGTGCCTTGTCACGACGTAGTTGTCCGAGTCGGATTAACTTGCTAAAACTATCCAGGATTCCTCCTATCATTCAGCTCTGATCACCACTACCATGGTCTTAGGACTGACTCCCTAACCGATCGATCAGGACAGAGACTGTACCGAGGGAATCAAGGAACAAGTGGGGTGGTCCCTATTCGTTGCCATTCAGTTGAATCCGCCGATCAGGAAAAACGTTCTCCGCCGCCAATATACGGGGCAGCGAAACATGCATTTGTTCCCGGTGATTGGAATTTCGTGGTTTTCAAGTCTCAACTGAGATATAATTCAATTGTCCAAGGCATATTGATAAGTGATTATACCACGATCGATATCCTCAGCGCTATTTAAGTGCCGCATGGGGGCCACTGAGAATTCTTATAGAAAATCATATTGTCTCACAACCGCAGGACCATTCAGTGGGAGTCGTGGCTGCTATCAGGCTACACAGTTCACGTAAGCTAAATTGCCCAGTCGCATGCACAGGTCAGTAAGTTTGGACACTAAACTCGCCATAGGGTTACTGGTACTGTCGTCCCTCGCGGCCTTGCGACGCTGAAAAAATGTATTGCTATCATAGTAGTCATACAATATGAAATGAGTGAGTTGGTGCATAGATATACTATTATATTGTCGTCCACGGAATGCACACATCGCAAAGAAAGACGTTCACCGTCTTTCCTTGACGAAGAAATGTAGCATCAGGAAGCTCGCAGTTGTAAACACCACGAAGAAGATACCAAGCAGGGATATGTTCGGCCACCAGAATGACTACGTTAGGAAGACCACGGTAGATTAGCGCACGATTCACGACAGTGTATGCATCTGCTACCCACCTGAGCTCTAAGACCGAATATCGAAAGAATGGTAGCCGCAGGGACGTCCAATTCAACGCCATACTAAATCGAACACGTTAGAAGACGAACAAAAAATGGTCATCGACATTACCTTAATCTCCTTGAGTTGTAGATATCTCAGTTCATTCACAGCGAGTGCCTCGAAAGCAGCGTGAAAGAATGAAACAGTATGCAACCACTGCAAGACGGGTGTGACTGTGTCCCTGTTGATCAGAAGGCCCGTGAAGAGGAGGCTGTGGTGACCATCAATCAACTCTGGCGACATTCAGACACGTAGAATAGCTCACTTGAACAGCATGACAAGGGTGCCAACTAAACTCGCCACGCTGGTACTGGCAAATGAGATCGACAGAAGAAGGATCACGCTTGCTGTCGTCAAGTTGAACAACACGAGGGTCAACATGAACTTCCAAAAAGCTGGTACTGTGGGCACGAGACCGACGAGGCCGTAAACAATGCCACCAAAGACCAGTGGAGGCACCAAGCGGAGTGGCAGAATGTCAAACAGAACCTGACCAAGGATCAATTTAAGAAACAACAGAGTAGAATTGAACTATATCACCTTCGAGGAGAAGTAAGTGAAGGTCGAATAGTAGCCGTTTGCTCTGTGATATAAAATAAGTATGGGAAACATGTCTTGACAAAGTCTCCCTACCTTTCGCGCATGAAAAGGACTCGCTCGTTCGCGAATAATCCAAGGCTAGATAAGCACGAGAAACCGAAGAGTGCCAACGTGAAGAAGAAAATGCCTGAAGAATATCAGCCAAAGAAAAAGAAGAACATAAAGCCGCTCACCGAGCCGGTTCTGGAAGCCTGCAATGTCATTGCTAACATTATGGAAAAAGAGACCACAGATCACTGAGAAAAGATATGTAAATATGCAAAATCACAACAAAAAAGCGATGGCTCACGAGCCAGTACGATGGAGGATATATAATGAGCTGCCAGTAATGCCGGATCACGGTAGAGATTCTTGAACGCCCGACCACTCAAAATCTTGAACTGCGTTCCCCAACTGGCTCTCTTCCGTCCTCGCAGCAACGAGTTTTCAACAACAACGTCCCGCAGTTCACCATCCGCGCGTAACGCATCAGCTCCACGTTGTGCAGCGGCAACTTCATCCGTCTCAACCTTGATCGACTTCGCAACTTCACTCCCAGAGTACGCGTCGACAAGCTGCGCAAGCTTGGGAGTAAGCGGGTTGTCATTAGGTGGTGAACTTCGGACAGCTTCCAGGAGCTGCGAGGTCTTGCGTTTGATGGAGGATGAGAAAGAGATACGACGAGTTCGAAGCTCGGTTTCCTCTTCGACCGCGGTGGAAGAGCGACCGTGTGATCGTACAGATGATGTACCAAAGGCACGCTCCTCATCTAAAAGGTTGTCACCAGATGTCGATGATACGGCATCGTTGGAAGGAGAATCCGGGCTTCGTGGTTCCAGTCCAGCATGAACGGTTAGGTCGACTAGAGCACGAGTCAGTTGTGGTGTCGTAAAGTTGTCATACCACTCACTGAGATAATCCGCGATGTTAAAGCCTGATGGACATGGCTGATCGATGCTAGCGAAGTATTCTTGGCATTTAGCAAATTCTCCAGAGTACACCATTTTACCCTGAGCGAGAAGGACAAGATGATCAAACAAGGCGACAATATTACTGCGAGGCTGGTGAATTGTGAAGATAACGGTCCGATTGTAGTCGCGTGCAAGGGTCACCAAGCTCTCGACGACATTAAATGCGTTATAAGAGTCCAATCCTGCACAATGTCAGCACGCTATATGCATTTATCAAACCATAACATTACCGCTTGTAGGCTCATCTAGGAACAATATCGAAGGGCTGGTGACCAGCTCGCAAGCTATCGAGACGCGTCTCTTTTCGCCTCCAGATATTGACCGGCGTCCTGTGCAACATGAGTGTGCAATTCTAACCTGAGCGGATACCAAACATACCCGAGTCACCAATCCTCGAGTCCTTGATACCCAGGATACCGAGTTCATTCATTGTCTCAAGCGTCCTGTACTTCTTCGCCTCCAAACTCATCTCCCGCGGGAGACGCAATAGCGCAGAATACAACACAGTCTCATATACCGTCAACGTGCTCATCAAGGTATCCTCCTGATCTACGAAGCCCACCACCTTTTTGAACTCCGAGTCCGCGACCTCTCGCCCGTTGACGAGGGTCGTGCCGCTGACTTGACCCATCTTGCGCTTGCGAGCGAGGATATCAAGGAAGGTAGATTTACCAGCACCGGATGCGCCCATAATCGCCATGACCTGACCCGGTTTCACGGCCCCAGAAATTTTATTAAGGATCGTGCGGTTGCCGAGAGAGTAAGAGATATTCGAAAAGTGAAGGGATGCAGGAACATGGTCTGTCATGAGTTTCGAAGCTTCATTTTCCGGCAGCCTGATTTTGCCGAAGTCACCGCCACTGCGCGACCGACCGACATACCAAAGGATTGCGACAGTCAAGACAACAATCAAACCTGCACCGGCAGCGCTCAGGGCAACCCATTTGGTGTTGTCGGGTTTGGGTGGAGGCTATGAGGCAATGAGGACATGAACGCGTCAATTCAATCACTGTACGCACATGGAAGCCAGGAACTTGAGAGTAATGCAAACACTCTCCGCCATCACACTGAAGAGTGATGTATGCATCGCCAAAAATATCATTGATGAGATTATTCATAGCGGGCTCCTCAAACCTGCATCCAGCACCAGATTTACAGCTGAAAGTTGCGGGTCCACGGATCTCTTCTGTCAAGAAGTCGCTGATGTCTATGACGAAACATTATGGAAAGTTCAAAGTGAGCTACAACATAACCTTACCAACACTGCCCTCCTCTCCGCAAAGGAACTTGTCAGGAATGCATTTGCATCTTATGTGCTCACATGCATAGATGGTAGAGTTCGAGTCGTATCCTGGCTGGGCCTCAGAGGAACACGTGTCCAGCGCACAATAAAAGGATTCTTGTTGTGCGGTCCAGAACTGAAAGCTGCAAGTCGCGCTGGAGTTGTCGCAGCTGAATGTGACTTGTGGGGGACGGTCGGGGAGCATGTCCAATATCTTGCGGTCTACCAAGATTAGTCTACGGCATGTCACTGCATTCCGAAGGCGTACTAGTGATGTCACACATTTGATGATTGTTGAAGACAGTCTCGCCACCCTGGTAACAAGTCATGTTTGCAACATTTTCATCTCCCATCTCGGTATGTATGCCACCGGCTAATGGGAAGCCAATGCAGGCATTGTCGGTCTTGCAGACTGGCGGAAGTCGATCAGTTGGAATGACAGCGACACATGATAACGCAGGATCGTTCGTACCATTGCAGTTTATACCTCCCCATCCTTCGTTACACTGACATGGTTCATCCTCTCGGAGGGGCCTCTCAACGCCGTCTGCGAGGGAACCGCACTCTAGAAGGAATATCGGTGATCAACGTCCAAACAGCGTTGTGCCGGTGACTTACGTGGAAGCAAGCAGTCTATCCCACCCCAGCCTGGAGGGCATTTACACTGTCCATCGTATTCATCGCAGTGACCAAATTGACCGCATGTGAACGCTGGAAGAAGACAATTGAAGCAAGGCGGACACTTGTCTGGATTAGGTAGCGCAGAAGGGTAAATCAGTCGTCCGAATAAACGCAGAACACATACCCCTCAAAGAAGAAGACGCAAGTGACTATGAAGGATTAAAGATCTGAGCACAACAATATGTGACGCCAGGAGACAGTTACGCACAGAGATCTCGTAGTTGGACATGCCGCTTCTTGTCCATGACGAGTTGTCTATCCGTCCAGATACAAAAGGGATTAACGAGAAGGCAAGGAAGGATATTGGAAGTCGTCGACGCATGTTCGTTAACATTAACGCAAACCGCATCCCAAGCAGCCAGTGCGCGGTCCTGTGTGTTGCCAACTTCCCACTGCGGAACAACGGAACAGGACGTGAAACTCTTTCCATTTCTGGCGAGTTGGTCGAGCGTGCCGCGCCCGCATCTAAACTTTAGTCCATATGGTGTTCTCTGACCATGACATTAATTGTATGACATAGCAGGACATAGCTTATTATCAAGAAAGTCTAGACGCTCTACCAACCAACTCCTTACTATCGCCTCCAATCATTATTATCCACATATGCATGATCTTTTCTTCTTCATCGAGACGTTTCCATCTACTATATAGGTAGCTAGCGCGGGGAAGAGCCACATTTCTTTCCCATGTCTCTGCAACAGAAAGCTCTTCTTCTTCTCAAAAAACAGGGTGACTTCGAGGTTGGCTACCGCAGCATCCCCAGTCCTGGTGCTGGGCAGCTCCTGGTCAAGATCCAATCTGCTGCCTTGAATCCGATTGACTACAAGATCAAGGACACCGGGCTGTCTGTGTCTCATTACCCTGCCGTTCTGGGCGTGGATATTGCTGGCATTGTCGTAGAAGTAGGAAAAGGTGTTAAGAATTTCCGCAAGGGCGATCAAGTGTTAGACAAATATTTTCTTCAGGTTGATCCCTGTATGTATAGGCTCAACCTTGATTCACAGATTGGCGCATGGCGTGCGCACTTTTTCTAATGACATGGCTGCGTTTCAGCAGTACTCACTGACCGTTGCGGATTTCACTGCAAAGGTAAGTCTTGAGAGAGTCAATCGACCACACTATGAGCTACATCCCATCCCAGATTCCTTCGAGCGAGTCTTTCGATAGCGCAGCTACTGTTCCTCTGGGACTGGATACTGCGGTAATGGGCCTGTACGGACAAGAAGTAGGAGCTGGGATAACTCCACCTTGGGTGAAAAGTGTCAGCAGTCATGTATCAAAGAAACCCATCGTCATCCTTGGCGGTTCTTCCTCTGTGGGTTCATACAGTATGCGAAGTGGGACTAGCCTCTTCAACCACACACTGACAGTATTGCAGCCATCCAACTTGCTCGTCTTTCAGGATTCTATCCCATCATCACCACAGCTTCCCCGAGCAACGAAGACCTCGTCAGAGACTACGGCGCAACCCACTTTTTTGACCGACACCTTTCCGGCGACCAGCTGAAGGCGGCCATCAGCGAAGTAACCGACAGGCCTATCAAAATAGTTTATGACGCTGTCTCATTGCCAGAAACACAGTCCGCCGGCTGGGGATTGCTTACGACCAACGGTGTCCTTGTACTAACCCTTCCGGCGTCGGTCAAGGAAGATGCAGGCAAGGGGCGCAAGGCCATCCAGACCTTCGGGAACCCGCATGCCCCCCAAAATCATGAGCTGGGCAGCAGCTGCTGGGCTATGGTCACAAAGTGGCTCTCAGAGGGTACTATTCAGGCGGGTTCTGCGATCACTGTTTTGAATCTATGTCTCACATCGATGTAGCCGAACAAGTATGAAGTACTTCCGGACGGGCTTGAAGGTATTATTGAAGGGCTAGAAAGGATGAAAATGGGACAGGTATCTGGAATGAAGCTAGTCGCTCGCCCTCAGGAAACACAGTAAATGCATGTTTCACGATTGCTAACTTAGGTTCATTAGTAGTATTAAGTACTGGCAAGTAGTGAGCTACCTCGAAGCGATGCAGTTGGGCACAAAGGTCTGGAACAAGAAAGTACGACTTGTTGCAAATGTAGAGTTGATACAGAGCAAAACAATGATGTGTTGCAAGTAGACTGAAGCCAATTTGAGCAATGGAGGCTCGGAAAATAGTGAAGGTACGCAAATCAACGGCACTCGAAGTGATCAGTAGAAAAAAGGACCATTAATATTGGAAGTACCAATAGTCACGTACTATGTATGCGCAAGAAAGTGGTTCTATCATCTACTCAAATGTCGAGCGTTTCTAGCTCATCCACAACGATCCCCGCTCCCTGGGCGACAAATAAGGTGTCGCTATGGCTACAACGCTGCGCATGCACAATCTGCATTTATTTCAGAAATGTGACGGAAACCAGAAAGAAGTATGATATCACGCACCGCTGATCGCCATGTCATGGCGTGAGTATGCATCGGATGGCACTGAGAGCAACGAACGAGGCCATTCCGGGCCTCCATATCATCGGGAGTAGTAACCGTGGGGTCACCGTCTAATCCGCAGAGGCTAACTATCACAGCAGCGCCTTGATAACGAGAAATTCGGGATCCCTGTCCAATGTCCCAGTATTCCTTTTCGAGAACGGAAGCGTCACCCAGCACAGGCGATGCTTACATAATCGAAAACGCGTGATGGGAAACCTCTGGATAGGCAAACAATTCTCTTCCACAAAGGAAGAACGAGCTTGCCAGTCGGTGTCTACGGAGGGCAAAGTCATGATCTCCACCGCCGATTCTGGATGGTGTGGGCAACAGACACAATGCCGAGAGTTTAAGCTCCGCTTTCATGCGCAATGGGGGCAGGATTTCAGGAAGCCTGGTGAGAGCCGAAGAAACCATATTATCTCTGAACGGGACCGGCGGAGGAGCCTTAATGATGTCGTTGAATCTCTTAAACGTAGTGAGAAAGCGCCAGTTTGGCATAGGCTCAACCAAGTCGCTTTGTGGAAATCTCCCTTCCAGGTAAGCCTTTTTCAGTATATCGCGGCGCGTAGGATGGACGAAGGTAGCCATGCTGTTCTTTCTCAGCTCATGAATGTAGTTCGTGAGTACTTCCTGAACGCGAATATATGCTGCCAAACAAGGTATTAGCAAGGGCAAACAAAGTTGACGGGCAACTTACCCCTCGGCGTCAGAGGTTCGACCTCTTTTAAAACAGGATGGTCAACAATTTTCCGCTTAAACCGTTGTACGTCTTGTTGAAATTGGAATTTACCCATGACATGATCCTGCCTCGAGGTATGATGGATGCAGAAATGAAAGTGGCAAGTTAGAATTGACTCCCGTTCACGAGTAAACCTAATATCCTCAATTTCTACCTTGTGGTTTTGCGCAGCATTCAACTTCCATGTAGCACACAATTTCGCATGCTTTAGATATCAGCTGGATTGCGACTTCATACGACGACAACAAGATATTCACCTCTTCAATAGCTCGGGTCAATGCTTTACCTCGGTCAATGACGAATTGTTCTTCCTTCTTGTTCTTGCGGGAAAGATCACGTTTGAGCGCCTCAACTGCGATCTCAAACACACCAGCACCGTTTTACCTGGAACCTGATCAATTCACCGCAACCTGTACGAATCACACTCAACGCGCACGAGTACTCATTTTGACATCTTCTGCCGGTGTGGCGAACCATTTACAATCATTGCGATCCTTGCACGGAGGACTTGAATCGTGGATTTCAGACCAAGTAATCATCCTAGGAGTTTAGTTGTGTGAGCACAGTAATTCAGTGATTGGGAAGAGTGTCTCTACACATACCAGTTCTTCAAACACGTCAAGTAGTACCTAATCCTTAGTGCCCAGATAACAGACTTGACTCCTTTTCCGCACCCCTCAAAAGTTGGTTGGCCTGAGTATACAGATAATTCTTATCCACGAAGTACTTACATGGCAATGAGGATAAAACACAAGATTCGCATATTGAGGCTCGCTCAAATCAGGAAAGTTTGCAATCTGTCGACGAGCTTCTCGCCAGAGAAACGCAGAGGAGTTTCGCATGCCAAGTGAACTTCGAGAGGACTTGGTGGTGCGCGAGAGATTCAGAAGGTTCACAGGACGCAGGAAACACGATATCTAAGGTGATTATGGTTCATGTGAGGACGTACAACTCGGTGTAGGATAACTGCCTCTGACCTGGTGCAATATGTCCAAGTTCATAGATGGTAACAACTCGAGCTTTCCCTTTCGTCTTTTCAAAGTCAGTCTTCGAAGCACTCGCAACGTTTTTGCGTGAACTCCGCATTTGCGTTGCACGAGCGCGTTTCTTCGTATATTCAGGTTCGGAGTGCTCGGAGTCGTATGCTGAAGACGCGTCCGAGCCAGTATCCCGGATGGAGGGGTCATCGTCACTATCCGTGTCTCGCCGCACTCGAAGAGGTTCCGGGGCACATCGCCCACGTCTAAGAGAGACCCTAGTCTGTACCATACTGGAGCTCTCGGACTGTCAACCAAGGGAGAAAGTCAAGGTTGGTGGCACTTCTTGCGAAACAAATTTAAATGAACGCTTAATGCACGTAATGTTTTGTAAATGGTAAATACCCCCTATGCGCCAATGCAGCTAGTAATACAGGACTAGTAGAACGTATAGTAGGCGTAGTCGTGCTACATACATGGAATTGCTTGAAAAAGTAAATAAAAACTAGTGTGATATCGATGCTACAGGATTGCACATCTCAGAACCTGGTTCCCAGCGCTGCCCGACCATAGCTTTGCCCCGGAATGCGTCGCTGAACACTAATGGAAAGTTTCCCGTCAGGTGCAAACCGTGCACGGGCACTGGACATGTCTGCGTCACCGGGTGCGAAATGCACTTGCCACTCATAGTGACCTAAGATTCATGTGAATGGATGGAGATTCTACCATTAATCAATGTCGCATGCTTACAATCAATCTCCATGTGCCATGCATCGGCAACGATATTCAACCTATCTCCTTTTTTGACAGAAACAGTCACCATTTCAGATTGTATGGCACGAGGAAGCGTGACAGATAGAGAGTGCGTTGTGAGAGTGCTCTGGATGACCATTGTCGGACGAGATTCTGGAGACGGGGAACGCCGCCAACGCGCTGTAGGCGACGAGGAGCTAAAGTCACTGGAGGACGAGCTACTACTCGAATCGATGGATGGGCACGGTGAGATAGATGGGAGGCGCGACTTTTCAAGTGTGATTTGTTCAACCCCTTTTGATGTTATGGAGTTTGTAAGGGGTTTATTAGAGTGCCTGTTTGTGCTGGTGTTTGTCATGATGAGAGGATAGGAATGCGAAACTTCGGCTACTTTGGAAGTTCCACCTTTAGCCTCTTTAGAGAAAGATGAGCTTGGAGCGCTTGTTTCTGAAGTGGACGCTGCCTTAAGTAGCATGTCAAGTGCGCTGTGGGACAGTGATGGGGTTGGACTAGTGATCTCGGGCATGACTGGCAGGGGGGAAATATTGTGTGTGCCCCGAAAAGACAAACTACATGTCAGGGCGCGCGGGTTGTCCGCATTGTAGGGTGGGGGAGAATCGCTGGGAAAACCCGTTGCTGCGCCACGAGACACAAACAGGCTGATGCTGCGACCGCGATGGGTATCTGTGGACAAATCATTGCGGAAACAACCAAGGGAACGGAACCACAGCCGGCGGCAGAAGCGAAAATGAATTTCAGGTGACATACAACCAAGCGGTGCGTGATACTAACCAGGGGCCGTATGATCCGACAACCCGTGAGCGCGCCGGAGAGGAGAAGCAATCCCGATGTTGGTAAGTGATGCAAACTTTTCAGCCTTGCTGGAGCCACGAGGGACCTGTTTGCGTAGAGGAATTGCTGATGGTGATTGGCATTTCCGTCCAGCGGAAGCAGGCTTGCTGCTGTCTGCCAAAGAGAGACTAATCCTGCGCAGGAAGCTGGTGTTCATATTTGTATTAGCGTACAAAGACATGAAGATGAAGTGGTCTTAGGGTTGATAACACGATAGAAGAGAACAACTAGAGGGTGACAACAATTTCGCAGCCTGTTGGAGTAAGTAGTCGTATTTGAAACCAAGGTGCGACATGCGACGATGCCAAGTATTCGGCTCGGGGATAGTTCAATTCTAAATCAATCGCATCAACTAGAGAGCTAAGTTACTTGTCAAAGAGGAGTGCCCAGTACATAGGACAACTCCTTTACCTCGTGTTCGTGGTTATTTAATAGAAAATCTTCTATCAGTGGAGCTGGTGAACCCTTAGGCAAACCGTATAATTGACGCAACTTCGAAGACACCGCGTTAGACGTGGCAAGATCTGACCAATTTCCGATCGTCAGAAGCCAACCTCCTGGAGAATCGAGATCCATTCGAATTCTGTCCGATCGAGGTGACCCACTGTATCTGTCCGTCAATCCGCATCGATATAAGTACATCATTCGCATTAATGTTGCCAGAGCCACCATACCTACTCATACCTACCAACCCATACTCTGCAGTCCGTCACTGTTTGGCGGGAATTGTAGGATTTCATCGTGCTGCTGGCTGGAGAAGGTTGGAGAGAGATGCTGATGTATTAGCACATTAGTTAGCACTCAGGTAAGCCTGTAGCCTGACGCTTTTGCCCAAGATCCCACGCCGCATGCGGAAGATATTTTGATTTGTTGCACTGTTTAGGCACGTTGAGCAGAATTAATGGCCGGTGCCCGCATTTAGCTACTGGTGCCAATCAGCTGAAACAAAAACTCACATTGATATTCCTACGTGACTATGCTATAGTCACCAGAAGTATGTAAGATGTCTGTAATTCACTCGCGCTTGACCAGCGCGTTGCTGGACGATATTGAGAGCGAAACGCCACTTGTGCGGCAAACAGACCCGACATTGCAACAGTAGAAATTCTAATCGGGCATCAAGAACGAAATCCACAAAATAATCAAAGCCTCTTACGTGACTGGAGCCCCTCGAGAAGGAGACGTCGAATCCTCCTAAAACGGGCATCGATTTCGTAGCTCCAGTGATTTCTTGCACCTCACTACGTGAAACACGGAGACACACCACCTACGTCATTATGGATGACACTTCATCAACCAATTACCAACTTTAAAGTTTCCGTGCCGAATTCACCCCAGTCAGATCTTTCATAGTATGGGAACGTCATCAAATGACCTTGATACCTGCAATAACAAGAAGGCGTGCATGATCAACAGCGCAGCACAGAAGGAGCACAGAAAAATTACTGAAGAAGTAACGCAGTCGTTCACGGCGATGGCTTGATCACTTAATAAGATGGCCCCACGCTCCCCATCATAGCCGAGTTTACTCGTGCAATACACGAGCTACGTCAAATCAATGACATCTACAAATACAACAGGCTTCTGTTCTTGCTTCACCTTCTTGTTCCTGTGTTCTGTTTCCTTTATTCTGCGCGAACTGCCTTCTCCTCGGACAAGAGCATTGGGCCTGTTGCTCTCTACCTTGACGTCATTAACAGTGAGATCAATGATTTCCTGAGATGCCTTGCGCTTCAAAGGTGCTGGGACTGGTATGACTCCGTTCGCCTTTAAAAGATCTACCCGAAGATGTTATAAGCAAAACAAGGAAGAAAACACAGAACACAAACTTCGGTCTCTGTATTTGAATGTGAAGATTGCGAGAGGTTGACCGATGTACTCTGAGTTGCGCATCATTGTTGATTGAACCACAGTTCCACTACCAAGCCTAGACGAGGTGTGTCAGTTGCTAGTGTTCAGTTTGGCAACCTACTTACCCTACACAATGTGTCACTGCTTTCTTTGAGCGCTCGTGCACTTTGTGTTCAGTTTGAAGATTGGTCTGCGAGGGATAGCAGAAATCGCTGAGCACTATTCTGCAAACCTTGACTTGGATTTGTCCTAAGTTGGCTGATGACGTATCCACGAATTCGTCTTCATCTAGACAACAGTGAAGTACTTAACCAATAAAATCATGATGAGCAGACATACCGGTGAGCCGAACAGTTGAGAATACGAATGGTTTGGTGATCCTATCCGTGACATACACGTCACTAATCTTGACAATATGATTCGTGTTCGCCTTGAACTTGTTACCGTGGCACACCTGTCCATCAAGATAGACGAATGCAGCAATGGCCTCGACGCTACTGGCAGAGGTATCTTGGCAATGCACAGAAAACTCCTAAGCACGTCAGACATTAGAGGGACTAACAGCTTCAAGGTGACGCACCTTGCCAGCTTCCGACGCAATCCAGCATGTCACTTCATTGGTCGCCGGAAGTGTCTCCACAGCGTAAGTTTCCAGCGGCTGACCATCAACCGAAATCCATGCGGTGTACTCCTGATATTTCAGCATACTTAGGCAAAGCTTAAAATAAACTGTGCGGGAATGAGAGGTTTGGGTCAGGGTGGCTACTGTGCCCCAGACTGTGGCGCCGCGGCCCTGTCCGGCATTGCCCACTGATGATTACGTGAATTGCCTTTTAAACTGTTAGCCCTTGGTTAGCCCATACATGCGACACCCCAGTGTCATCTTCCGGGCACCGCCAATCCTTTATAAGATTAGAATGGCTTCGACAACATCGGACAAAGCGACTCCAGAGCGGCGGGTTGAGCTTTTGCAGAACCTCGCTGAAACCAAAATTCGTTTCGCGGAAGCCTCGAAATCACTATCTCACGCTCCGACACTGGTAGCTGTGTCAAAGACTAAGCCGGCATGGATGACTCGTGCTTGTTACGAGGATGGTCAAAGGGATTTCGGAGAAAATTCTGATATTGACCTCGTGAATAAGGCGAAAAAGGTTAGTACCTGCCTCCACACGGTGATTGAGAAGGGATCGACTCGCGAGTCCGATTGATAGCTGGCAGATCTTAACAGCCTTCGATGGCACTTCATAGGCGTAATGAAGAAGACAGAGGGAGACGACCTCCGGAGGCAAGCAAGGATGAAGGAACTCACAAGTATGTGCTTTGAGTTCATCCCCATTCTTACTGTGACGATTATTCTGAAAATTAGCGGTGTTGAATCTTCATGCTATCCAAAGTTTGACTAGCATCGAAGATGCTGACATTTACAACGATGGCATCCCCGCCGATCGCAAGACACCTCTCAACGTCCTCTTACAAGTCAACACGTCTGGGGAAGTCCAGAAGTCGGGACTCCAATATGTGGATGCGGAAACTGAAGTAGCCGACTCCCCACTATTCAAGCTTGCCTGTCATATCATCAAACATTGTCCCAAATTGCATTTACAGGGGCTGATGACTATCGGCTCGCAGGTGGAATCTCTAGCTTCGTCGGAGCGGCCAAATCAAGATTTCGAGACGTTGAAGAGGACCAGAGATGTAATAGAAAGGATGCTTCAAATCAATCCCGCTTTCAATGGGAGATGGGGGGACAACGGGCAACTGCTGCTCAGCATGGGTATGACGGCTGATTTTGAGGCAGGGTTAAGAGCTGGTAGCCACATTGTCAGAGTAGGGACTGGCATATTTGGATCAAGACGTATGAAGTAACAACATAGTCCGGTTGTAGTCCGGTTGTGTCTACCTTGGTGTGACGTCACAAGGATCTGCGACGCGTTGCGTCACGCTTCGTTTGTTGATCACAACGTGGGAAATAGCTATTCAATCTCCGCCTACTGTAGGTTCCCTCCTCCGCTGATCATCGTCGCCGACGCCGACGCCGGGATCAACGGCAACGACGAACAAATATACGCCTGCGACGTTGAGCTCCTGACGAAAATTCATGAACAGGATCACACACGCTGTTGGAGGACTCGAAAACCCAATGACACCTGCAAACCCCAAACCACCAGGAAAGCGGAAAGCAATTGATGACGTTAATCCCCTTACACAGGCAGCGAAGAGGGCAAAGAGCCAGGTATGTCATTTGCACCTTGTGTACATTTGCTTTTTTCAACGACGATGTATTACAGCCGAACGGCGCGTCCAAACGAAAGTGTGAGTGAGGGTTACAAGGCAAGTCGCGTAAAATGCTCATATTTCGCGTCTAGACATTGGCGAAGAACAGCCAGGTGGGCTTGTCATTGTACGGGCGCCGATATCGCGTCCTTCATCTCCGCAGAACAACTACTCGTCCTCCCAGCTATCGACTACAACTACGCGAGCACCATCCCGTCCTCCCTCGTCTCATTCACAACCTATTCGCTCCAGCTCCATAGCTGGGCCTTCTGAACAGCCAGCCAAGAAGTTAAAGGCTGATTCGTCACGAGCACCTACCGGCGCCAAGCCACGCGATGTACCATCTTCGACCCGTGAGGAACCAGAGTTAGATGAGGATATCAGGCAGATGGAATCTGAGACTGTCAATCTTCGTCAACGATCACGCGCCAAAGATGCAATCGACTCCTCTTTCAAATTCCCTCCCTCTACACCTAAACCCTCCTCTCAGCGATACCCCTCTCATGCGCTTCACACACTACCGGACAGCGAAACCCCACAAATACAGCGCAACAAATTACTTCGTGAAGGGGTGCCCCTTCCCCCGCGTACCCCACAAACAAGGACACCCCAACACTCTCGACGAACGTCAATGAGCGCGCGCGGCAAGCGTATAAGCACGAGTTTTGAAAACACTGGTGTTATCGGTGCGTTTCTCTTCTAATTTTAAATACTATGTGTCTGCGCATCTCCCTGGGTTTTAATCAGTTTTCTTAGCTCAACCACATGCTACTGTATCCGATTCCAGTTTTTATAAGCACATCGACTGCGACCTTCCTGATCCACAACGCGCACGTCAGCTACTCGTTTGGTCGGCTGCCCGTGCTATGACGAGAATATCTGAAGCTTCATCTTCAAGTTCAAAGCCTCAGTCAAAATCCAAAGCTTCAAGTAGCGGAAGTGGCAAAGATCCACCTCCGCTCGATGAGCGCAGGAAGAAAATTTTGAAGACCGTCCAGGATGACTTCATTCGCATGCTTGCGGAGAAGAAGATCGATACGTCTGTATATGGTCATGGTCCTGACGGGCAGGCTGGGGACGAACGAAATTTGAAGCCGAATGAACAGAATGTGAAGAATAAAGATCGGGAGATCAAGTTTCGCGAACATATCGAGCGGTTCGTTGTCAGTCTACATCCATGACCGTGAGCAACCTAACGATTTATCCGCGACACAGTGCGCAATCGGAGGCTGATGCGTGGACCCAAGTAGATCACTTTTACAACTCTTACATCACCAACTCCAAGGCAGATCTGGAGAGACGACGTCAAGCTTTACAGCCCCCTTCGTCTGCTAAGGCGAAAGGCAAACAACGAGCCACTTCACAAGAGCCACCGGACGATTGGGGGTGGCTGCTCCCTCGTGAGGATGAACTCTCGGACCACTTTCGAGAGAAGATCGATGTGGATCTCATCAAACGCATAATGTCTGATGTGAAATCAGAATCGAAGAATTTTCTCGACGAACGAATAGCGGGCGTCCACTTTAAGGTGGACAGTCTGTTCTCGTTCGTCAACTCTGCGGTTCAGACGACCAACGTAGCTGAGTCAGAACTCGACTATCGGTTCTCTTTACTGTCACTGGCGCTCTCAACTCGATCGCGTTCCCTTCCTTCCTCATCACATAGTTCTTCCCTTTCGTCACATCTACCTCTGATGCAGAGGGGCTTAAACCAACCGCCACCTGACGACCAACAAGATCTTTTCCGCGCACTGTCACGAGTAGATATGGACCGCTCGCCAGCCAAAGTTGGGGATGCTGCACGGCGAGCTGTCCGAGAAGTGCAGCGAGTAAAGGAAGGCGGTGGATTTGCAGGCGAGCGGCGGCTGACAGGGCTGCCGTCCGGAGTTGGAGCGACACCACGCAAGATACCAGGGACGCCTCGGCGGAAGGAGCGATGACAATAGTATTTTACTTTCCCCCTGCAGCGTTTACGCGTGCTAGTGCTTGTATTGTCTATTCCTTGTGTCCGCAGGATGCGGACTGTGATTCTAAGCAAGATGTATCAGAGGGTATTACCTGTCTAACGCGTATCTTATTCTAAGTATTGTGGTTTTTTCGGTCGTCCGGTCCTTTCGTACTTACTAGTGCTACAACTGTTTCCGCCCGACGGACAAAACACTGCTCACCCATTACGTGGTGTAATTGTCTGGAGGGACAATTGCAATGATATCATTCAGGTTTGTTAATGACACAACTAAGGGAATTCAACAAGTTAGGTCAGTGAGTGGGTATCGCTATCAGTGATGAATACAGCAGGGAGATAGTAGGTGAGGATCAAAGCCGCAGAATCATATGTATTTATGCAACTTTCCTGTCAGGAAACCCGAAGGAAGGATGATCCAAAACGTCATGACCTTCATCCTCTTATAAGTTATAGCTTATCGTTATACATACACAGGAGAAACTGCCACAGCATGCCCAGGGACTAGTGATTAGTGACATCAGACTGCCAAGTTGATAAGTGAGCCTCAGCGCTCAGCAGCGGGCCGCTGCGCAACATGGTCGATCAGAGGCATCTAACCACATGCATACACCACTTGGCCAGCTTGGTGGCCTACCATATGTAGGTTGTTGTTGCACCTTGTAGGCCAATCGTGGGCGTATAAGTAGCGGCCCATATTGTGGTTCTTGTTGCCAGTAAAAACACCCGCGGGGCCCCCAATTTCCGACAAGTTCCTTCTCTGTTCAAGCTCACCTTTACCTTATCGCTGTAGGATTTCCGCTGAAGCGAGCACCCTCCTCGGTAGTCAGGACCAGTAACAACCCGCTCCTTGGACCCTAAAGAGTACATAAAATGCGGTTTGATTTTTTTTGAATTTGGCAGGTGAGTAAGTAGATTTTACGCATGAGACCTTCAACTGACCAACTGCGGTGGTTAAGTAGAGTACAAGGTCCATCTATCTTATCCATGGGTTACTGTGTGCGCGGCAAGGGGACTCAACTGTTGAATCTTTCCTACAATGAGTCATGCTGGGTAATTCACGCGCCCAACTTCCTTCACCCTCGTCGTTTCAGACGTCACACATCCCCAACTAGGTGAGTCATGCATATTCGGACCCATGAGACCGATGGGCCTTCGATACGACGATATGTAAAAATGGTTTGTCTGGTCTGTCTAGGTCACTGCTTCTTGATGCCCGGGCTTTAAAGTAACTGTATTATCTGCACTGGCGTCGCAAGCCCGCTCACAGTAAGATACATTTTATTGCTACATCAAGCACTCCTGACATGTCTCGTCGGCCTACTAGACAGCGGTAGATGGTCAGTAGCATTTGAATTTGACAAGGACCGTACTTTGCGGATACGGTTACACCGTCGATTTTGTGTGGTGAGTAGTGTTAGTTTTCTGCCCGTAACCCAACTCGTGTGGGCGCTTGTCCACGGTTCTTGGCTAGGCTACATACCGTACGCGTTGCAATGGCGTGGATCTCATTTCGCTTCTTTCATCTTCACTACCCCTCTTCATAAACATACCACCAACCCCTTCATTGTGCACTGCTCGAAAGAACATGCAGGTACTATCATCCACAGTCAACTCTGTAATCAGGTGTCTCTTCTACTCAACTCGTCTTTCATAATCCTTTGTAACGCACCCTGCTTCGTCACCAGATTAAGAAGACCTAGATCGATCGCTAGGCGCTAATATTTTCACACTTCTAGTATCGATGCGGTGTTTCATTATCGGGCATGCGTATCTCGTGCGGCGAGTAAGTAATGTATCTTGACCCCAAAGGACCCCACTCTGAGCCAACAAAAAAAAGTAAAAAAGTAATGTATCTTACCGGCATGTTCGTTTGCCTGCATAATAACGATCTTACCCTTGAACAAGCTTTCGATGCTCCGCATCAAAGTCTTCTGCGCTGGCGCCGGATTACGTTGACAGCTACACCCTCTGCTTGTCTCGACGAGAGGCTTGACGGACCCCCCCCCAAAAAAAAAAAAAGAACCGTGGGCAATAAATCAAATGGCATTGCATGTCTGTCGCGTATCTTAGTACATATATGTTGTGGCGATTGACAACAGTTGCAATCCAGTGAACTAGTTGGAAGAACTCACACTTCACATCCTGAGTTTCGAATTTCCTGCCAGCCATGCACACGTTTGAACGAAGTGTCGATATTGGTATTATAACGTCGTTTGGTTTGACTGTGATATTGCTCGTGGTGACGGGGATCAGTGAATGGCTGTGTGCGCACTTTGAACGGTGATTGCAGGTTATTGGTCGTACCTCCAGGGAACCGAGGAAATGCGGACGAGTAACGGGGGATGGTAGACTCACGGGAGACGGAACGAGTGGGGACATCGGATTTGGGAACTTTGTTGGGTATCTTCTCAAACTCCAGAGCGTCAAGCAACTCAGACTTTGCGCCGGCAACGCCCTTCTTGCCACCCTGAATGAGGTCCTCTTTCTGGGAGGATGAACGAGGGAATGTGATCTTGACACTCTACTTCCCCTCCAACCGAACGGCGTACTTGGTACTCTGACCAATGAGCGAGGCGTGGTACCGTTCAGGGATTTTCAAAACTTCGGAAGTTTCGTTGGCCTGGGGGAGCGTCAGCAACGGGACCGTTGAGATACGTCATAACTTACGAGCCTCTCAACTTGGAACAACAATCGGTTTTTTTTTAGCTTCCTCTACGTTTTCCTTACGACCTGTGATCTATTTGCAAGTGAGAAATGGGGAGAGAGAAAAAGGTAAACTCGGGCAGTTACCTTGTCCTTGGGCATCTTTAGGAGTTCTTTTGCGACATCATCTCTCTCTCCACAGACGAGGGCGACGCCGAAGGAGAAAGGGGATCGTAACCCAATAGAACCTGGGATTCCTCAGCAGACTCCAGAGGGAAGAAGACCTGAACATTGTGCGCCTCGGGGAACTGTTTTAATCTAGTCATATCGATAAGCTTCACCCTTGAGCCATATCGCAGCTCATGCGCACACCTTAGCATTTTACCCTGGATGACGCGGTGGATGAACTAAGCAATCGAAATCTCCTTCGTTGCACCAATGAGTTGGCTGATGAGATCTGCCTAACTACCGCGTCCACCGCAGGTTTCTCATCAACAATGTCTATGTTGAGAACTGAAGCTTGGGCAATGGTGGCAGGAGACGGTGTAAAGATCAAGGCAGCAGGATGGGCATTAGTCAAGGTCTTTGCATAGTTGATAAGTGTCATATATGTGAGGAGTTGCTTTGAAACCGTCAGGGGACCAGGTAGAGGGAACTCGTAGATGAATTGTGAATTCGCCCTGACCATGACAGCACCCAAACTAGTAGGAAGATCGTCTGTCATTCTCCACACCATGACCTCGTCGCCAGGATCCTCGGGGGAAGCAACATTTGCTCTGGACCATGATTTCGTTGACCGCCTTACCAGCAAGAAGATGATGCTGGCGCTTGAACAAAGAAATCTTGAGACTGGTTATGTTTGTCATGAATGCTTCGATGGTAGCTGTGATGGTCTTGGCGACCCAAACGATGCCCTCGTGATCTCCGGTGACGGTAATCTCCCGCTCAGCTTGATTCAAAGGGATATCAACATCGGCACCTTGCGCTGCCTCGATGATGGGGCCGCGACGAGTAAGGACAAAGGGAAGAATATAAGGGGGAATGTCTCGAACTCTTTGGGTAATCTTTCCAGTCCGAGAAGCGATGATCTTATCAATCATTGCATGAGCTTCTAGGACAAGTGGGTGCGGGCCGATGATAGTGATGGGTACCATGACCTCCTCTTCCTCGTCGCCCTGGAGCAGGTAAGTAGTTCCGTTTGTCGTTCCGATTGCATGTCCGTTGGGGATACCATCCTTGCGAGGAATATCGACCTTGACACCTGTAGCCTCGCGAACCTTGTTGAGAGTAGCACCTATAGGTATGAACAGTTAATGTACGGAAAGTCACCGGATGGGAAGCCATACCCATGGGACCGATTATGGCGGGAATGGTGAACGCGGGGGCACTCAAAGTCAAAGCGACCTAGCGAAGCAGTTCAAACACAGAAAGGCGTGGCTCAGAAATCAGTCGTGTACCGTAGGGTTCAAAGTGGCCAGCAAGTTGCGCTTAGCCTTGTCAAGCTCTTTGTGAGTCTCAACCTTCATGAGGAAGGTAGTCCGCCGACTCTGATTTGTCGATGCCTCTATTTTGACCTTGAACTTTGCAACGATCTGCTTCATGATTTTACCGTGGGAAGTGTGTTTGCCATCCCTGATAGGAAGTTCGACTCGAGTGACCGTGAAATAATCTGTAATGACTGGTGTAGACTTGACAGTAGTAATGCGAGGGTCAGTATCAGAGCCCCAGGCAGACTTTCCAGATGCAGCGGCAGCAGGTATCGGCAGGGTCCTGAACGACGCGTCTGGGCTTAACAGGCGTCGTATCCCCGAGAGATGGAAACAGCCTTCAAGCTTCAAGTTCGGGTCTCTTCTAAGATATGTCGTCAGGTCAATATGTCATGTGCACTGACCTGGACGATGAGCTGCATATTTAGATTACAGTCGTCCAAAGCGCGGCAGGAAACAAGTAGCAAAAGGCATATCGGATAAAGCGAAAAACGTGTCGAAGCTAGTCTCTCCTATAGCCAGACCTATATAGACGAAGAAAGATAGTTGTTCCTTCTAATAGGTTGAAGCCTAAATAGGTGCTATAGCGGCTTCGAACGCTGTTCTATCTAAGCCCCGACGTAGGCCTAGAGGCAGTACGACGGTAGTAGTTGTTTGGCAGTTGGCATCAGAAATTGTTTCCGCTTCGGTTCTGTCAAGTTGTCGCACTTCATTTTCTTCTCATAAGCAGAACTTCAACTGGAAAGTCGCATCGTCGTAGAACCACTGGGCCAGCCGGGGCTTTTTCATCGCTTTTCTTTATGATCTGTGCTCATCACATTTTCCGGTGCTGCAAATGGCTTGAGCGGGCGGGCGACCGCATCACAGGCGCAGCAGGCCCATATTTTGTTGGACTTGCAATAATACTCCAGACAATTGGAGCAGCCAGCTTTTGTGTGTGGTTTCCAGTCTAATCATCGTGTACACTCACCTAAATTTTCAAACCCAGTTACCGTGATTCAACCTAGCCTTCCCCTTCCTTGGCTTACAACACCCCCTTGCGTACTCATTGCACTCAACCTTTTCACGCACTACTACTATGTATGTACGGTACCACCTGGTTTCGTTCAAGATGAGGTTTTGCAGCCTGGGAGCGGTCGGCTTTGGGCCTCACCCTCGCGACCTTTCCGACTGTCGAGCTCTGGAGTTCGGTGGTCCAACAGTGGTATCACTCTATTGAAGGCGAGCACCACTAGGTGTAGGAGGTGTGGATTGATGCGCCCAGAGGTGAGCGCGCCTAGTAACTCGACGCGGTACAAAAGCTGATCTATGCTTCACGGAGAGGGCCCACCATTGTCGGATATGTGGTCGGTGTGTGATGAAATATGATCATCATTGTCCTGTAAATGCTTGATCATTCTGTCCCCGGATTATTGTTCACTCATTGGTTGATTAATCTACAGTGTGAGTCCCTTTTACTTTGGCCCACTCCTCCCCCTCAGCTCCCTGCAGGGATAAACCAATGCGTTGGACTACACAATGAGAGGCATTTTGTCCTTTTTATGTATGTCCCGCTTCCTTTGTTCAATTCCCAGCTCATACACGTTCATATCATTAGGGCCTACCTAGTATTATCCACCTTCTGCTTGAGTATTCTTGGTTACTCTGTAGCGCTAGAGGCGATCGGCCTCACCTTTAGTGTGCGTCGCCCCGACGATATCATACAGCCAACCCTCATCACATGTGACAGAAACACTGGCCGTATATGGTACCACAATTAGCTTATATTCTCACATATATGCTCTCTGTTGTTCTTTGCGTTGCAGTGTTTATCATGTTCTCCTGGCACCTGTGGGGTGTCTCTCGCGGAGAGACTACCGTCGAGGCACAAGATCATGAAGTCTACAAGCGCGTTGCAAATGACAGAGGCGATGTATGTGTTTCTATCCAACACGATGATACGCATACTGATACGCCGTGCAGAATTTTGTAAATTCTTACGACCTTGGGTAAGTGAGATATTGGGTTGGCGTGCATGAACGTAATACCCTTTTTGTTTAGAAAGAGCACCAACCTGCGTCTTTTCTTCAACATTGGTCCGGATGGATAGTAAATCGTGACCTCTTCTTGTTTTATTCTTCTAACCTCCTGTTCACAGCCCGTGGTATACCCTCATTTTGCCCCTGCGGATAATGCCCTACACCGATGGCCGATCGTGGGCCCGACGTGAAGGATTTCAGAGACACCAGGGCGTCCAAGAAGGAGAAGAATTGACGGATGACGACGACGACGACGAATAAACTGGTAGTTTATTTGTCTCATTGGTGAGCTGAAAGTTTATTTTGCATGACTGATGATGAAATATGCCGGGGCCATATGATTCTTTGAATGTGTGTTTACCACCTTTCGAAAGTTGCTTGATTTGCGTCCGGCTGGGTTTGCCTTTGAGGCTTGTTTTTTTATCTGATCTGTTCTGGCTACTGTCACCATCGTGTTATCTCATTACTGACTGGTGGCGTTACAGGAATACATTAGTGCATCATGAAGATTCAGTTAATACAATTTCCCCATCTTCCGCAAAAATATGTGGTATGGGCATACCTCATAGCCTGACGCGTCTTCATCCCTTTACAGACACTAGTAGTTACCCCAGGACGTTCCCCGGCAGTCTTATGAATACCGATCATTACCACCCCTCGTGATCCTTGGGAATTCAAGTTCCCAAAGACCTCGTTTTTATCATGAACCGCGTGTAGTCTTTGTCATATTTGTTAGTTGAGGGTAATCCTAAAATTCTTGGGCTTCGGCTCTCCGACACATGCGACTTATTCGTGAATTGTCCCTCGCTAAAAGCTTCAATCATGAAGCACACACACATCGCATCTCTAGGCCACTTCGTCCTGCCAGACCCTAATGCAACGCCGTCCTTCACTGCTAGCAATGACTCGCAAGATGAAATAGTCCTTCCCCCATTTGGCTGCTTCTCAGTTCATCTGCCCAAACGTATGTCCAAAACACAGATTCGGAAGAAATTCGCCAAAGTGACATGATAGAGAGCAACAGGTGAAAGTCTGCCTAAGTTGAGAAGCCGACGCTTACGTCGCCAACGACATCTCTGCTTCGGTAAGATCGCATTGTAAGTCCCGTGCTTCTAAGTTGTCAAGCACGCCTCCAACTCAGACACTAGCTGTAGGTCTGGTTTCTGGCCTCGCAATCAGCAATCGTGTGGGTGCCGTCTGAATGTGCCCGATGCGCCCTATGGTGTTAAAGAGCGCCTCCTCCGTCTTGGACTCGGCGTGCAGCAGACCCTGTGTGCCCTGCCCTGCCCTGCGTCCTTCTCTGTCAGGTCCCGCGGGACTCGTAGGGGATGTAGCCGTCGTCGTCCTAACCAGCTCACTTTGAGTCTTGGAAGGAGAGTTTCGCAGAAATACGCACCACGGTGTATGGCACCTGGTTGAATGGTCGCATCCCTTGAACACGCGCATGGTGAACAGCTGGGATGGTCTTCTCCCCGCAGACAAGTACCCCATACCCATATCATGTCATACCTTGCGGACATTAGTGTCTCGAGAAGACAATTCAAAGTACGTGGTCCGATCACCGGTTTCGCCGCCAACGTGCACTCATCGTCATCATGCGCGGTTGGCGATCTATTGGCAAATGGTGATTTCGGGGATCATGATGAATTGTTAGAGTCAAGTCGCTCCCGATCGGTGTGCGCGCCACACCGATGAGGCATAAGAGACATGTGGGCTCAAATCCAATGCTGACATCACCAGGTGGGGGAGATGTGTGGAGTGAGGCATCGTGTCGTTGGTGGCGATCATTGAACGAATGTTTGTCGTGCGTACTCACAGGTCCTCAATTCAGCAGGTCAAAGGTCAAACAGGTAACGGCCAGTACGATTGTCCTGGTGTGGAGATTGGCAACATAATATCTGGATACATGTGGTATCAATACAACAGAATACGGACATTAGTAAAGTAAGTTCGTGAACATCCTTCCAACCCCCCACAACCTAGGTATCATCCAATATTTTACGGGTGCGGCCCCAACACGTCAAACACTTCCTTCTCCCTGTCTCTAAATGCCTTGATCCTACTGATCGACAAGCCGAGGGCATTCACCCTATTTGCAAACGCCACAGCCCGTCCCTCCAAGCTCCGTTTACGCATCCTGCTCCCATCCTCCCCAGAATCCCTGCTAACGCGTACGCCATCGATGATGATGACCTTCACGCGCTCGAACCTAGGTTCCGGTATATCCTCGTCACCTCTCTCGATAGCCTTGATCGTCGCCTCGTTGTCTTCATCCTGCATTACCTGCGCGTCCCGCCCAATGGAAATGAGCTCTATCATGAACGGCCGCAATGGCTCCGGACATGCATCTGGCGTGAGTTTGTGCCCTCCAATCTCTCGTGCACTGACGCACATGATCGCGTTTTGATCGGGGAGGATGATGCCCTCCGTCGTGGCCACCTCGAGAATGGCAAGGCTGACTGCGGCGAAATGTGCACGTGGGGGGTCGTATTTGAAGAGTCGTGCGAGAGGGTGTGGGTTGCGAGTTTGGAAGGCGGTGATATCTTCTAGCACAGCTGCGAGCGCCGAATAGAGGGTTTCGCGGATGAAGTCGATTTCTGGGGTGTCTTGGGTGAGGATCATAGGGGAAGGCGTGCGTGACGGAAATGCAGACAGAACAGATGAAGGAGATGAAGGAGACGGGGATAACTTTTTGGATCCATACCCAGATGAACCGGGGGCAAGCGAATCCGAGTAAACAGGTGGTGGCACGAAGCTCGTCTTGACCTTCAAACCCCTCCCTGATGAGCCTGCATCTAATGCAGCCTGCAAATCGTTTGCGTATCTATCCTGAAAAGTGCGTCTCTGACTGATTTCAATTGCCACAGCGCGTAGATCTGCGGCGATACCAGCACACTCAGGGTTTGGGGGGATAGAGAGGGGTTGGAGGCCGCAAATGATGCGAGCAAGATCATGCTGGTGGTCAGGTATGAGACCCTGGATGCGCGGCACGTTAGCTCCCCAGACTGCTAAAAAGCCAAGAAATGTAGGAGGGCAATTGTCTGCGGAGAGCTCGAGCGGCGGTGCGGACTTGGTAGCACGGGGAAGTGGTACAGACGGTGGGTTTGTTGTGCATCGGAGTGCAGCGAAATACAAGCATAATGCTGGGCCTACCCCATTGACGTCAGACGCGAACATGTGACGGGGAGCAGTAGTGCTGCTGCGCACCAGATATCATAAGATCTGCTTCTGCGGACGCTAGAACTTGGTCCTCGATCAGTTTCTCTACTTTTGCCTGTGTAAGAGACGACTTGAGATATGTGTGAAAGCTGTTTTGAACATATTCTTCGTCGAGCTTGGATGGAGGCATGACGTCGTAAGTTATCGACTTTGTTAGTCACTGACTGTGCTCAAGTCTATGTACTTAGCAATTCCTTTATTTTTAACATAACACCAAATACGAATTATTTAATTTATAGAAAAATATCTCGAGGAAGTCAACTGCAAGGAGCCATGGCAGTGCCATGAAGAACCTTAAGCTTGTGCTATGGTGCTTTTGTCTTATACCCACAAATACGTCACGGTCGCTTCCTTTCTCCTTCTCTACCTTCCATCATGACATCCTACCTTCAGAAAGCAGGTGTAAAGCTCTTTGAAAAGAACCTCGAGCAATACCGACCCGAAGACCCACTTTACGAGTCTTATACTGACAGCCGTGGTAAACAACGCCGCAGAAAGGTATGCCCTAACCCTTTGCCCATAACGCCGAACATCAATCTCATTTTACAGCGCGCGATACCTCCTGGCCTTTCAGCACGTGATGCAAAGATTCTCAAGTCGGTGCAGCGTCGGGCACACTACCTAGACAAAGGGTTCTCAATCTGTGGTCTCCGATTTGGCTGGACCTTCATCATTGGCATGATCCCTGGTGCTGGCGATGTCGCTGACGTCGCGCTCAATTATTATCTTGTCGTCCGCAAGGCAAGGCAGGCTGAGCTACCAGCTTGGCTCGTGCAACGCATGCTCCTCAACAATGCGGTATCGGCTTTGAGTGGCCTAGTGCCCGTAGCGGGCGACATCGTCATGGCCGTGTTCAAGGCGAATTCGAGGAACGCCGCGCTCCTGGAGGAGTTCCTGAGAATAAGAGGGGAAGAATTTTTGAAGTTGCAGGCGGACAGGGAGCAGGGAAGGGTTGTGAGTGTGCCCGAGAAGGACTTGCATCAGGTCAAGCCCGGTGCAGGCATGTCAGATGATGCGGCAGCGACTACGTCACAGCAGAAGACAAAGTTTGTGTCCTGGAGCCGAACAAACCGTAAAGACAAGCAGCGCGCCCCTACTCCCGGTGACAAGGGAAGGTTCGTTGAGGATGTGGAGCCAGATGATGCAGCACCCAGCGAAGAGGCGGAGACCGGTGCCATTAGGCTGCAGAACAGATGATATTATTGCGTTATTTGGTTGGAGGTCTACGTTCTGCCTTGATATACACGAACTCTCAGATCTCAGCGCTGATTCGGAGCCATCCCCTATACACGGACCGCTCTCTATAATATCATTGTATACCAGTATTGTAGCTATATGTAGTTAGCTTTATCTGTTGCTTGCAAATTTGTATGGCCACCCCGCAATTGATAAGTGGTGCATGTATTGCTACTGATAATGGTTCGCTTCCAGCAGGAAGTATCATTCTTGGGTGATGGCCTCGTCATGTGGATGATAACGTTGATAAGCTTGAAGGCTTGGAAAATGCATACGTACTTTCTGGTGAGAATATGAAGTTCATATGTTGGAGATGAATCAGGCGAGAGACATTCCTGGACCCTATCAGGGTGCAGGTATACTTAGATGGGTCTCAGTAAGCATCAGGTACCTCCGGTGCTACTTACCTGATCAATCGGAAAACTGAACAGGTTGGACTCGCCCAAATTTCTAAAATGGATTAGCCTAGAGCACAGATTCTAGGAGCGTTGCCTTCCTCACAGCAACATCAATCGCGCATCATGACGACTCTAGTCTTCCGCATACAGTTACGAAGAGTCTAGTCTCGAAGAGGCTGAGTGTGCAACGCGTATATAGAGGGCAGCACACAGATCACGAAGGTATTCATTCCTCCCTGCAATCACGACCGCAATGGTTCTCAAGATACACGGTCATGCTGTAGCTCCCCTTGTCAGACTTGTCGCAGAAGTCTGCCAAGAGAAGGAAGTGCCGTACGAGCTTGTGAACGTAGAAGTCTATAAGGGGGAGCAGAAAACGCCTGCCTTCAGAGAGTTCCAGCCTTTCGGACAAGTTCCCTACATAGTCAGTGACTGATTTGGATTCAGCGTGACAGATGCTGATACGGCCGTGGCCAGGATGACGATGGGTTCATCCTCTATGAGTCCAAAGCCATTTGCAGATACATTGCAAAGAAGTACGCATCACAAGGCACTCCAGGCCTCGTGCCCCATGACCCGAAAGCGGAGGCACTCTTTGAACAAGCGGTGTCAATCGAGACGTCGAACTTTTACCCGTTTGCATTGGGTATTGCCACGGAGAAAATCATCAAGAAGTAGGTGACCTAACTCTCCGCGGAGTTCGAGGCTGAAACGTTTTCAAACAGGCATCGTGGCCTGGAACCCGACGAAGCCAGAGTATCCGTATTGTTGAACACCCTGAACACAAAACTAGATGCATACGAAGTTATACTTGGAAAACAGGCGTATCTTGCAGGAGGTGTAAGTGATCACGATTGTTGAACGACCGTATTGCTTGCTCAAGAGGAGCTTTGATCAGAACATTACGTTGGCCGACTTATTCCATCTTCCGTATGGAACAATCGTGTTCGAAGAATTGGCGTATGACATGTTGGAAAGTAGACCAAATGTGGCAAGGTGAGGGCACGTTCCTAAACCATGGGATATATTATACCGGCGAGCAGACAACTCACTATCCTACCTCCTCACAGGTGGTGGAAGGAGATCACTTCGAGACCTTCTTGGCTTGCGGTCAAAGCCAAAGCTTAAGCCAGCGGTAGTGGGAGCTATTGGAACTCATTTCAGACGCATCTGTCCAAGTAGGGAAAGCGAAAATAAAGATGGAACTTGATGTTACATAAAATGTCTGCGCCCTCCCGCAACCTTCCCTACAGCTTATTTGCCGGACGGACGTTCGAGCTTCTGTTGTGCGCATCTGCGCATCTACCTCCGACTTCACCCGTCCGTACGTTCACAAAATTCTCAACAAGGGGGACGATTTGACGAAACGGACCAGCCGTATGTCGCAGTAAAAATTGTGGTAGGCGCGGGATACCGGCATCCGCATCGCGCAACAGGTTACTATTATGATGGCCTGCGCCGTCTTGCTCCATCTTCGGTATCGAGTCCTTCGATGAGGTGCTGAAGCCTCTGGCTCGGTATTCGTCGGCACCGCTGCGAGGGTCTTGCTGCCTTCTTGAAGGTCATCGGCCTCATTATTCCTCATGGACCCCGAGTTCGCATCCTACTACACTAAGGAAGTCACAATCATCCTCATTCATGAATTCCAAACCTCTGACGAAGAGATGAAAAAGATCGCGTTCAAAGTGATCAAGCAGTGCGCAGTCAAGGAAGGCGTCACGCCCCACTGCCCAGTATATCGAGCAGACATCCTACGATGCGATATGTGATCAAATAAATCTGAAGGGGACAGTAGGAAGACGGCTTGTTTTTATGTGCTGAATATTGTTGTTCATGGCAATGTAGGAAGAACCTATCCACCCTTTCGAACAGATGATACCTGCAATCCTAGCAAATTACCACCTAACATTTTGAGAACCTAGTCACCATCCAGACGGTCCGACTATAACTTAGTTGCCTTATCAAGCAAGGTCAATGCCAGCAGCTCCAAGTCGAATCTAGTCTCCCGAGTCCCCTAAACCAGACCTTGAAAACGGAAGATAGTCGTTCATTCTTTTTGAAGGCTCGAATCCGCCGCGTGTCGGGAACACCCCCTTTTTTCCCATAGTTTTTTCACGTCATCTTTGAGGCCTGGCTTTAACTCACGCGCAGCTCAACTCAACCCGATATAGCTTACGAGTCGCCAAGCAAGTTCCGAACGTGGTGATACTCTGTATCGTCTCTCTGCACGTTGTTAAATTGTTGGGACCATGTAAAGTTGAGGTCAAGGTTTCCCCCACCACCTCGACGTTCAACTCAGGCTCAGGCTCAGCCTCCAAACCATTTCTCTTCCTACCATCACCATCTCGCTCGCCACTTCAAGTGATCCCCTTCCGCTACAAGTTACGGTAGCTCATGAATCTTCGATTGCTTTGTAGTTTTTGTCGTGGATTCTATTCTGGGAGATATTTTACCCTGAACTGCAGTATATGTGTCGCACCGGCGTGTGCTATCAGATGACGCCTTGTGATAATGGGGATTTATGTTCTCAGTCACGTCGGGTACAGGAGCTACAGGTGCGAATCACATTCAACTTGACAACGATTTAATTCTCACCCACCTGCAGCCCTTGGTCTTCTATCGTGTCGCCGTCTCTCCTGACTTTGATGACTTTTCAGGACATCTTTCACTTCGATAAACATCTCCCTATGCTAACTATCTCTCACGCGATTTGGATAAGTAGGACTATGAAGTTCATTGTGAGGAATCAGATAATCCCAGTCCCTCGCATATAGCTATCTCTCGATCTATTCAAAATGGTTGTGAAGCTCTACGGATTCCCCACCTCAACATGCACACTCCGCGTCGCAGTGGTGTTGAAAGAAAAGAATGTACCATTCGAATTTATTCCCGTCGATCTGCTCAAGGGTGCGCACAAGGCCCCCGAGTTTACCGCCCACCAGCCTTTTGGTCAGGTCCCTTACATCGTAAAATTGTTGCTTCCTTATCCAGAACGATCGCTGATATACTTTATTTAAGGATGATGATGGTTTGATTCTTTATGAATCGAGAGCAATCTGCCGGTATATCGCCGCGAAGTACGCTTCCCAAGGAACTCCGCTGCTTCCCACTGACCCCACCGCCAACGCATTCTTTGAGCAAGCTGCGTCGATTGAAACATCCAACTATGATCCTTTCGTCTCCGGATTGGCATGGGAGTTGAAATTCACCATGTAAGCACCAGCCACCTGCTTGAACATGCTGTCGTCTGCAACTTTCAATATAGGTGGTTTGGAGGGAAGACCGACGAAGCCCGTGCTAAACTATTGCAAAACCAACTTTCTGCAAAGCTTGATGCTTACAATGTCATCCTTGGTAAGCAGAAATACCTAGCTGGAAACGTGAGTGCACGACATGTATGGATGCCGGATCATGCTGACCGAGAGATAGGACATCACTGTGGCCGATCTGTTCCATCTGCCCTACGGTGCCATCGTTCTAGATATTGGTATCGACGAATTCAGCAGCCGCCCCAATGTCGCCAGGTTGGTTATTCGTTGGTTATGATGGATTGTATACTAATATAATCTTGGGATAGGTGGTGGAAAGAGATCTCAACCAGGGCGTCCTGGGAAGCAGTGAAGGGAGGTATCTGATTATCAGAGAACATGACCAGTAGATCTAGAATGATCGTACATCACGTAGTGGAGTCAGATGCGACTATCAATCGAAGTCTTTCCCATTCCATGCGTATTGTATTACCTTTCATTATTCAAAGGTCTGGGATCGCCTCGGGTAGCTAGGTTTTTCTCATCAGTGATGCTTTTGTACTAATAATACGCCTAGCCTGCACCTCACGAAAGTTCCTCGGCGGTTGCTAGCGCTTAAGCTTAAGCTTGAGTACTATATACATAGGGTTGTCCAAGGTTCGCAAGTTGCAGTTTACGGTGAGATTCTGAGCGTCGGTTACGTCAGCAATTAAATGCGACCAACCTCAGCTTGACACTGACTTTCATGGATGATTTAACCATCGAAGACGAGAAGAAGCCTTTCGAGGCCGAACACAACGATGAAGAAATCCAACCAGACCCTGATGAAGAGCTAATGTTGGACAAGGGAAACGGGAGAGTTTGGCTTGTCAAGGTGAGCTTCCCCCGCGCTATGGCTGTTGAAAAACGGGTAGAGAGTTGCTACCCTTTACCCTCTCGGAACCTCTCGATTCCTTTCACTTTCAGGGCTTTCTAATGCTCGTTTGCGACTGAAGATACCAAAACACCTCATGGTTCGCTGGGCGGCCATTGACACAGAGGACATTCATCTTGCCACAATCCGGGTATACAAAAATGCCATCGGCCCATCTGGTCGATCCCCCCGCATCTTCTTGTTCTTACCGCCTGACCCAAATGACCCAACCCCACGGGATCTCGACCTGCCGGTCTTTTCTCCGGACGCGGCTTTCATACCTTCTGGTGAGGGGACCATGCAAGTAGACAGATATGAACTTGAAATGGTGAATGAGGACGTCGAGAATCAGCTGGTAGTCGCAGAACGTCCCAAAGACCCTGGACCTTCCGGACCAAACGCGCCTTCATATAACCCTCGAGCTAGAACGACTATTCTAACGGGTCGCATTAAACACGAATGTAACTTGCGTCCTCTGTTCAACGAGTCATACAGGCAACAAATGCGCGAGCGAACTCGAAAGTATAATACCCCGCGAAGACAGATCCTAATGATAGAAGAGGCCGGTGTTAGCCGTGGAGGTATCAACAGGTTGAGCAGTGGGGTCAACTCGGGATCGTTTGCGAATATGATTGTCTGTTTCTACGTATTCGGATTGTCGCTGGCAACTAACCTCAGCTCATAGAAATCCAAACCGAAACCTGCCAAGGGCACCTTTGAGCGTATGGCGCGTATGCCACGCAATCAACTTCTCGATCTTCTCTTCACACTCTTTCGCGAGCAACCCCGATGGGGCATCAAACCACTACGCGAACGCACCCAGCAGCCCGAGGCATATCTCAAGGAGGTCCTTGGTGCTATTGCTACCTTAAATAGGAGCGGAGAGCACAATGGAATGTGGGAACTAAATGATGTGTTCGCCAAAGAAGGGGTATGTCATTTTAGTCATGGTCGTTCTTCGGAACTGAAGTGTAGCGAGCAGATGAAAGCTGAAAATGTCCCTGGACCAAGTTCCATTCCAGAAGGTGACGTTGGGTTGGATGATTATGACGAGGACGAGGATGAAGATGACGACATGGAGGAAGTTTCATAGGTTTGTATCATGGACAGGTCTCGATGGTTCTTTGCTACTCATCATGTATATATAGTTGTTGTGAAAGACTGGTTAGCAAGCTTCCCATTAAAATACCCAGTTGAATCAGTTCGTCTGCAGGCTGTGAGCACAGCTTGACTCCCGAAATGGAATCTGATGGAAGGCAGAACCTCGATTGCGCTGTTACTTCAACTTGACTCATACCATGAATATCCCGTCGTTACTTGGTGACGGTCAGGGCAACTATAGAGTACATGTCGTGGGCAATAGTGGTGCGCACGCCGTCTTCTCATCTTATTGCTTATTGACTCAGGTCTTGCTAGGCACTGGCAAGGTGAGCTTAGAAAAAATGTTGAGCTCCTAGAATTAACTCTTTGAAGTCGACTGTAAGCGCGTATATTGCCATGAAACTCAATGTGCCACACATCTCTCTGGATGCATTTTTCTGGGGACCTGGGTGGACAATGCCGAATTCAAATGACGAGTTCGAGGAGAAAGTTTCCGCTGCGATGTCGCGCAACAAGGGATGGGTCATTGACGGCAATTACTATAGTACCCTTGGCACGCTCATCTCCGATCATGCAACAGATGTCATTTGTACGTCTTTTGGCTTACCCTTATGTACCGTAGGCTTATGCCGGCGTATCATATCTGCACCCTCCCGTTTTTAGGGCTCGACCCACCTCTATGGTTGTACTTGCCACGAATCTTTTGGCGTACGCTTCTTTGCCTGTTGAACATAATTCCGACCTGCGCAGAAGGATGCGATGAAACTTGGGGAGAGGTCTTATCAACGAAAGGCATCATCTGGTACTGCATTTCCCGCCATGGATTTTGCAAACGCAAGTTCGGTGGAATGCTCGCTCGTACCTCGATTGAAAAAGGAGGGAATATGAGGCGCCTCAATGAGTGGGATGGCGATTTAACGACATGGAAGGCTGGATTCGAGGAGATGCTGCACACACGCTAAGTGGTAATCTGCTCGTTGTACTCGTACGATTGAATACTTCCCAACGTCTCAACATACGGCGCTTGGCACGCTTGTGATGATTTGTCTCGTTAGAACAAGCCAAGGTGCAACCTCTTGGTAGTAGTCTCTTTAAGTCTTAGTCCAGTTCATAATATTGACATCTTATCGAAAGCCGCATTTGATTTGAATTTCAAATATAATATTAATACCCCAAGTAGTATTACTGTTTGATTGAACTGCAAGTCAACTCAGAATTGTTTGATCCGCGGATATGATGGTCTGTTTCTACTTATTCAAAACATCGCTTGCGACTACTTAACCCGACTCCTCATGGAGATCCATGCCAGCACATGCCCCAAGCACATCTGAACGATGGGTCCATATGGCTCGTATGCCACGCAATCAACTCTTCGATCTTCTCTCGACCTCTTTCGCGAGTCACTCCGGTGGAGCCTCACCAAGCCGCAGCGCGAGGCAATGATAACCTGGCATAACTCAAGTCCGTACTGCTACCTTAAATAGCATGGTACGATGGAATGTGCCAATGAGAGCTTTTGATGTGTTCGCCAAAGAAGGAAGGGTATGTCATTTTAGTTATGGTCGTTCTCCAGACCTGAAGTCTAGAGAGCAGATGAAACCCGAAACATGTCCCTGAACCAAGTTCCATCCCAGAAGGAATCTGCGGTGATGTTGGGATGGATGATTATGACAAGGCCGAGGCCGAGGACGAAGTTGACGACGTTTCATAGGTTCGCATGGACTGCCATTCTCGACGGCTTCGGTTTTCCACTTTGTTTCCACTCATCATATATAGCTGTTGCGAAGGACTGGTTTGCAAGCTTTCCACCAAGACACCTCGCCAGTTGAACCAGTTCGCCTGTGTGAGCAGCTCCGGAAATAGGAACTTGATGGAAGGCGGAACCGGTGAGTCAATAGGTCTATAGTCAACTCCTTCGATAGTCTGTTCCACATCATGAATATCCCGCCGCTACTTGGTGACGGTGAGGGCAACTATAGAGTTCGTATTGCGGGTAATGGTGTTGCGCACGCCGTTTGCTCATGGTATCATAATTGTCGTAGGTCTTTGTTAGGCACTGGCAAGGTGAGCTTCGAAAAATAATTATTGAAACTCATAGCATCGTTGACTCTTTGAAGTCGACCTTGAGCGCATGTACACTCATTGTGCCACACATTTCTCTGGATGCACTTTTCTGGGGACCCGGATGGACCATATCTTCAAATGACGAGTTCAAGTAGAGTTACTGCTGCAATGACGGAGTACTCCAAGGGATGGGTCATTGACGGCAATTATAGTGCCCTTGGCACGCTCATTTCCGATCATGCCACAGGTGTCATTTGTACGTCCTTTGACTTATCCACCCCTATGTCGGTATATATTCTGCTCATCTATGTTAGGCTTGACCCGGGGCCCTCTATGGTTCTACGAATCTTTTGGCGTACGCTTCTTTGCCTATTGAAGATAGCCCCGCCCTGTGCAGAGCGGTGCAACAGAACTTTGGGAAGGGCCCCATCCGCGGAAAGTATCATCTGGTGGTGCATTTCCCACCATGGGCACTGCGAACGCAAGTTCGGCGAAATACTCGCCGCTACCTCGATTAAAAAAGGAGGGAATATGAGGCGCCTAAATGAGCGGGAGGGAGATTTGACGACGTGGGAAGCTGGACTCGATGAAATGCTTCGCATGCACTAAGTTTGTTCGTTGTAGGATACTCCCTCGCGTCTCAACATATCACACTTGGTCACAGTTTTGTCTCGTTAGAAAAGTATTACAAAGTCCGACTTTTGATGACATCCCAAGCCCCTCGGTCTGAATTTCATTTCCCGAAATTGTATCTTACTCATTATTAAGAAGGAGCGATCGAGACTCGGCTTCCGTCTGATCGGTCACTATATAGTCGGAGACTACTCGTATCTCAGTCATACCAGGTTAGGTTACTCAAAGGTTGCTAAGGCAAGCTCAATATTATGCGAGGCTGAACGAGTTTGCCATCATTTTTATGCGAGACCGAACAAGTTTGACATAATGAAAAGTAGGGTCACACAACACCTCCACCAAGTAAACAGATCTCTAGAAGTAGTACTGCGCTGAGTGGAAAGTTCCGAAATCTGGTATTCTGAGGGTCAAGTCGACGTAATAGCTACACTGTGCACTCTGTCCACTAATAGTACGTATGACTCATCCTGGCTCTTGCCCCAACCTTGCTCGTTCCTCTGGAGTCTAGGTCAAGTTGTCAACCCGTGTAAATAAGCTCGAGATCTAATGTCACCTTCCAAAATAGAACAAAAAAGTCTCGTAATCCGTGCAGAATGGCAGAACCACCCTGACTTAAACCCTGAAGACGTACTCTTCTTAATCGGATGAGAATAAAATGCGGATGCCCCAGCATCTAGTACTATGAAAGCGTTGCCATCTTCCCAGTCTCTAAGATAGTCCCCTCATCGCTTGAAGGAGTTGAGCAGCACGTTGGTCGTGATGCCACTCACTGTTGCTGGTATTTCGTAGGTCTTGAAATTCATCAGATACCCGCTAGTCTTACCAGCGCACTCAATCAGGTTTGGCCCATTGCTCGTAGGCTTTGTTCTTAACACAATTCTGTACGGCGCGCTGGTTACATCAGTGCTCTTATACTTTTCTTCCTTCAAAAGGTGAGCAATGGTATCTAGTATGAATCCTCACTTGATGATCAAATCTCTGCCAGTGACGGTGGATGGATACGACTTCTTGTATGGAGTAACTTTCAACTGGGTGGACAGCTGGTTGATTCTACTTTCAGGTGACAACCCTTTGGTTATTGTCCACAGTCAACGTGATCCTGGAGTTTGTCTTTTTGTATGACACTCTTATCATTCACTTTGGTGTGTTTGTGCGTATTTTACTGGATGTATAATCCAAACCGTTTGCTACTAGGGGATGAAAATGCTCTATCCAGAGCCAACTGGGGTGTGTTATTTCTTCGTAATCCTTCCGGCGTGGTTGTCTCATTCGACGGTTCCAGTCTTTTCCTTATGTGCGTACTTCGTTTCAGTAGTCATCTGTCATCTCAGTAATCGCCCATATCATTACCAGTACCTGGCATCACGGTATTCTTGTTTCGATCGTGAGCTTCTGTTGCCGGCTGACAATGCACAAGGGCACTATATCCACCCTCGTCCAACTGTTCTTCGCCTGGAGAATCCGCATTCTGACGTCTAGTGTATGGCTAGTCGGAATCATAGTCTTTCTCGCGACTGCCGCATTCCGTGGGTAGTCCAACTGTTCAAACCCACCGTTAATATCTCATGGCTGCCAGTTTGTGGCATTGGAACTACAATTGCGATCAATATGGTGCCCGTGTTCACCCAGTTTCATAGATTCGAAGTCGTATTCGTCATTGGGCTTGCTTCTTCTGCGGTGGACAACCTCCTGATCACCGGGCTGCTTGTCCGTTCACTGGTCTGTCATTGCTGATTTGATACGGGCATACCTTCTTTAACATATTTCAGAGGGAACACAAAACCGGTTTCATGGACACCGACCATATCATTAAAAAGATAATACGAGGTGCGTGGCTTCTAGTTGATTTTGTGTTACTCAGCGGGAAATGGGCATTTTAGTCACTCTACAGACTGGTCTGTTGACAGCAATATGGACCCTCATCGTCCTGGCCGTATATATAGCGCTTGTGAGTCCGCTGGCGCAGCATGTTAAAGTTGAGCTCACAGTTTTGATTTCGCCAGACCAACGGCATGTAAGTGCATCTCTTGTCTGGTGACTGAAAATTAATATTCCAAAGGCATCTCGTCTTCAACCAATCTCTCGCACAATTTCACACAATTTCCCTCATGTCGACGTTGGTAGCTCGTCCACGAGATAACCCTTACACCGACTTCACTGTTGTCAATGGAGAGCAATCTGAGAGAAGGGTTCGTCATATTCTTTTGCTCGGCTCACGATGCCCAAGCTTTCCCAAAGATCAACAACTAACCAGGAAATTAGGATGATCATTTTCCTCTTGAATATCGAAATGTAAGACTTCCCCAGTCATACAAGGGCTCTCGCTTAAATTGGATGTAGATTGATCGGCGAAGGGATTCCGAGTTGGTTTTTGACGCCGTCAGCCAAAAGAAATTCGAAATTGTCCAAGGCATAGCTAAGGACACCGAGCAGTGATATAGAGCATCCGCCATGTATGATATCGCACTGTATTATTATGAGCACTGCAAGCATGTGGATAGAAGACATTTGTTCCATATTCACGATACTGCATCGAAAAGCCCGTGGTACTCTCCTACTTAAACACTAGTCTCGAACTAGACCGGTCCGGGAAGCACCAGTGGTGTTGTTTTCAAAGAAAACACCGCTTTCCAGAACGTTGGGGTCGAGACAAATTGCTTACTATACAATGTTACATACACAGAGTACGCCTCATGCAAGATAAGTTGGTACTTTACCTCACAGGCTCACAGAATGGAGGCTTTACATCTGGAAGACTCCTATCGCCTTCTCTTTATGGACTATTAGTAGTGCCACGGCTCGGCTACGGCCCGTTCTGGTTCGGTATTTACCGTCAGGTCAGAATTTCGGCAATCCCCGTGAGCCAAGCCACTGATTACTGACTTGCTCCGACTCGTTAGCCATGTGAACTTCTACAAGCCAAAAAAATATGAAGCGTGGCTTGAGCTGCTTTAAGCCAGCTTAAGCCAATTCAAGCTGAAATATAAACACAGCAGTTGTGCCTTTTCTTGATGCCTCTCAGTGTTGGTTGGATTTCCCATTGGATTTTTCTACTCTTAGGTAGCTAGGCTATTGTATATGATGGATAAGGTCCCTGTTCGAGTTGACAGAAGGTTTAGGCTGGGAGACATTTTGGGATCTGGCTCATATGGTATGGCACTCACATATTACCAGCTACATGTTGATTCAGATTTGTTGGAATCAACTTCGTCATTGTTAACATAGATTTCCTTTTCTTGTCATCATCCCACAGTATATAGTCCACATTGTCTCATCTCTCACACCTCAGTCATTGTCTTACAACACTGAGGTATGTTTTCTTTGTCTCTAGCTATCACACCACATCTTACAATAGTACCTATAGTGTGTTCATTTCTCAGGTACTATAATTGAATCAGTTGTTGTCTTACAACACTGAGTGTGTTCATTTCTCAGTTCCAACAGGTTATGAGCCCCAATTTCTGAATGAAATCACCAACTCTTGAACTTAGGAACACATTGTGTGGTGTGGGGAATTCCCCCACTGTAAGCATAAAACCCTGTCCTTTCTGCATCGTCTCACATCAGTTCTGCATATTCTGCACATTCCGCGTTTCCCACGCATCGTCCAATGAGTTCCGCATTCCTGAGCATCCTTCGGAACCCGCCCGCACTATCCGATATTCCTGTGCATCGTCGGACAACCTTCACATGTCCTGTCCCCATCCTTCCAGGTCCATTGGTACGCTGTATCTCTCTTCCCGTTGTTCCTAACGTTATCCGGATCACACTGACACATGCCCTTATGGCACGGACCCCTATTCCAGAGTATTGCGCCCATGTGCACTGCCTGCCTTCACTTCTGCTTCCTGAGAAGTTTACTACCTGTACCTCAGTGTTCCTTGAAAATAATCTTCCCTTTAAGTAGTGGTACTCAGGGCTTGGGTGTTTTTTATTGAATCCCATCTTTTACCTTCCCACTTTTCCTTCACCTTACTAGAGGACTGCTTTGACTTATGCCCACTATCAATCTAACCTTGTGATATACTTCCTTCGACTTGACCTGCAAGTTCCAATGACTCCTTATGTTCTGCATTGTATCCAGTTGAGTTCCACTTCATTTCGTTCCATTCCGCTTGGGTTCTGCTTGAGTTCCACTTGTTCCGCTTGAGTTCCGCTTGTTCCGCATTTTTGCAGATCCTCATCTTACCTGTGGTAGGGTTGAATAGGGTTGCTTAGACAGAGATTAGCACTCCCTAGTAGCAATCCCCTTTAGGGTCGAATGTGCTTGTTCTCAAGTGAGGCAGAAGGCAGCAAAGACCCAACTTCGTAGTAGATCGATTTCTCTCCACTGCACTTGTTGTACCCACAGTGGTTTTGGCAACTCACTATTATCATACATCTAAGTCTCTTCTTTTGACATGGGGAAGCTTGACCACATTCCAGAACTGATGGGTTTGGACACTTACTTCGCATGGAAGCATGAAGTCGCTTACTCTTTGGGCACTGAGGATCTTTGGTGTCATGTCATGGATAAAGTAGATCCTGATGACATTCTGGGAAATGCCTTATATAAACCCACACCTGTCATCCCTAGCATGCTGACTGCCACTGAGGTCAAGACCATCCGAGAATGGTTGATTGAAGACCTCAAGGCAAAGGCCATTATCATGTATTGTTTGTCCACTTCTGTTCAGTAGCTCATCTCTGCTAGCCACAAAGTGCTGGCTCGCGACGCCTGGAAGACTCTAGAAGATCATTTTGGACACACAGATATCAGCTCTTAGTATGTGATCAGACAAAGCCTATATGTGCTTCAAATGAAAGATGTGGCTGATGCTCTGAACTACATTGGGTGGCATGCAGTTCTCTGTGAACACCTGCTCAACATGGGTGCTACCTACTCTAATGAGGAGGCTATCTTCAAACTACTACATGATCTTCCACGATCGGCATCATGGCCCCAATTCAAGTCTATCTCCCTTGTTTCCTCTTCATCAACCCCACTCACCTTTGATGCATGTGTCACTTGTATCTCTGTGGAAGCTGCACATCTAACTGATGAGTATGCTCTCAAGAGTAAGCCCGGTTCTGGATATGCTGCTGCTGTGCCTACCACTAACAATGTCAACCCAATCACAGGGTTGCACAAGCACTGTCACAATCCTGAAGGCATGTTTTGCACTACTGTTGGGTGCAATAAGGGTGACCACAATCATGCACATTGTTACTTAAAGGGTGGGGGAATGGAAGGGCAAGCTCCCTGGCTAAAGAACAAGAAGAAGGAGATGGTTGCAGCTGCAGTTGTAGCTCCGGTTCCTGCCCTGGTTCCTTCTCCAACAGCTCCTGCTCCTTTGGCCACAATCACAGCTTTTGTGGGCTGCCAGGCGGCTGCTGAGTTGTTTCTTGCTGATCTTTCTTGTGCCTCAATCATTGAGATACCAGATGCTGATGTCATCCCTCTCTATCCTGTCAATTCCATGATTCTTTCATGTCTTGTGGCTGCTGGGTTCAACACCATCCTTGATTTAGGAATGACCACCGCTCTCATTCAAGACTGTTCCTACTTCTGGACCTACTCTACTGCAGACATTGTCACTGTGCAGACCATGAATCATGGGAGCCTTGTCATGTCTGGACATGGGGATTGCAAACATTGCATTTGCCTCATAAACTGCTTGCATGTCCCCTCTGCCATGCTCAATCTCTTATCTGTGGGCTGGATGCTAAGCAAAGGCTGGGACTGTGCCTTTCATGCTTCTCCGCCATGTTGTGAGTTGGTATATAGAGGATCTGAACTCAGGAGCATCCCCATGGCCAACAGCCTCTGTTACATCAATCTTGAATTCCTACCTGCTTCTCCATGTTCACCGCCAGCTCTCACTTTTCCCTTATTCCTGCCTGACCTTGCTGCATTCATACATTCGGCACCCACTCTTGACTTGTGGCATGCCCATCTTAGCCACATTGGGGGGGGGAATCCGTTTGTCATCTACCACTCTTTGCTACCGGTGCCACCATGCCACCCACCTCTTCCTTGTCAAAATGCAAGTCATACATTATGGGCAAGCATCCTTGCCACCCTCATCCCTCTTTTCTGAGTCTCCCCATGTCGTCTATTTTCTCAATCTCATTCACTCCGATGTCTGCGGTCCCATTCTCACCCTGACACCTCACAGCAAGCACTATTTCATCATTTTCCTTGATTATCACACCCATCTTCTGAATCTGCAGCTCCTTGCCACCAAGAATCAGGTCCTTGACACCTGGCAATTGATTCATACACGCTGGGAGACACAATCAGGCCTGCATGCGAAGGTTTTCTGTTCAGACAATGGGGGTGAGTTTCTTAATGGGGCATTTATGGTGGATCTGGAGGGGGTGGGAATTGTGCGTGCCAGCTATCAGCACCTTACAACAACAGAATGGGACAGCAGAGCGGGTGATTTGCACCATTAAGGGAAGAATGTACGCTATGCTTGACTATGCCAGGTTGCCTCCTTCCTTGTGGGGTGAGGCAGCTCTTACTGCTGCATACCTTTTTAATCGCTCTGAATCTTGCTCACTCCCTCCTGGTGTCACTCCTTATGAGATGTTGCATGGCTCTAAGCCAGATGTCTCACACCTCAGAGTGTTTGGGGCCCGCTGTTTTGCCCGCATCCCTCCTCAGTTGCAGGAGAAGCTGGGGCTGAGGTCATGTATGGCAATCTTTATAGGGTATCCACCTGGTGTGAAAGCTTAGCATTGTCGGGATGCTGTCACTGGCACTTTCTTTAACTCTTGAGATGCCATATTTGAGGAATCATTCTTTACTTGCCCTTCCCCTACAGATGACAGTGAGGATGATTATGATCATGAGGCTGTTCCTGCTCCCCCTTTGTGTTAAGGTCGTGCTCAAGGGAGAGGTTGCTCAAAGGGCTTTGGCTTCAGCTTGTGCACTGCACCCCTTACCCGAGTACGTGCCCTTTAATTTCCAGGGGACAGAGGGGAAGTCCGACGGAAGTCTGGGGAGTTCTGGAGGACTTAGTGTCGGTGGAGTTTGGCAGAACTCCGGAAGGATTATGTGGGGACGAAGTAAGGCTACTATGGAAGTCCGGAGTAGAAACTGAACAGAGGTTAGACTACCCTAAGGTAGAGCCAGAGAAGTAGTCCTAAGGTTTAACCCCTAAGACTCGGAGGTGGACAAGAGGTGAGACTCAAGTCCGGAGATTGCAGGAATGAGCAGAACTAAGATGATATTTGAACTGAGGAGTTCCGGAGTATTACAGGGGTTTATATACTGTAGGTATCATGTAGGTAAATCAGTCAGCAAAGGCAAGGGCTATGTACAAAGCATGTGGAAAGTCTATTACTAAGTATAACAGATCAAAGCAGTGAAGTCGGAAATGAAGTAAGAGTGGACGGATCAGTAAGCATAGCGGAATAGGACATAACCGGTGACCGGAGCAATAGCTAATCTAAAAGGAGTTAGGGGTGAGTGCGGAGATGAAGGCGGAGCGCTGGGTGGAATAGTAAGATGGAGAACTGGACTTCAATGAAGTAGACCCGGAATTCCGGATCCGGAGGTATGGGATATGACACTTTGATCGATCATGCACCAGCTCCCATGCCACCTGCTGTTAGAGACCATGCTCAGATGGAGAAGCGGAGGGGTTGGGGCTTGGCTTCAGCTCTTATGCTGCGCCCTTAGCCAAGTATGTGCCCTGAATTTGGAGTGGATCTGACAATGTCTGATGATAGGATGAGTGGACCACTTAGGTTTGCTTTGGTGGGTTAAGAAGTAAGAGCCGCTAGTGGTAATCTGACTAGGGGCGGAGTGGAGAAGGTGGGGGAAGTTTATTGGGATGGAGGGGAGCAAGGGGATTGGTTGGTAGAGTCGGAGAAGTAAGAGTGAATACTTTAGAGCACAGCTCTAAAGTTGGAGCAGAGGGTTGGAGGTGACGTCAAGGTATACTTGTGTCTGGAGAGGGAGCAAAGTCCTACGGAGAATTCCCACTAGTAGAGACAGCAGGAAGACAAGTAATATTAAGACTGGGGAGTAGGTAAGTACAGGATATGTTTTTATATACTTCTATGTAGGAGGCAGTGAATAGTTAGTACTTGGTAGGAGGCTATGTGCTGAGCATAATTTGTAAGTAGGTACAGGTGAAAAACACAAGTCGGGGCAGATATCAATATGTATGCATCGGATCAGTTAGTCGAGCAGTTATAGGAAGTACTGGTGATCCAGGAAGTAAGTACTATGTGCAAATGGGGAAAGTATATACCTATATGGGGAAAGGAGATTTACAGTAGAATGGATGATGCAGAAGGTAACTGATGAGGCAGTCGAGCGGAGCTGTAGGAGCGGATGCAGGAGCCAACTGGGATGAGCGGGGAGCGGACAGAGCAGAGGTGGTAGGAAAGTGGGGGAAGTATGATTGTTGGGTGGAGTGGATATCAATAAGTGGAGCGGTTGGATCAGGTATATGACACCTGCCCTTCCTGCTGCCGCAGCAGTCAATCCAGCTGTACCCCATCGTTCTGGTTGCATCCTCAATCCTACTGAGTGTGGGAAGCTCTTTTGAGACCAACTTGCTGCAGATCAAGTGTGTCTTGCCTGTCAGTGAGACCTACACCTGGCTTGTGTCCAGGGCATTCCTCCTCCTGACAGTGCAGCTGACCTTGTTCCTCCCATCTCCATTGTTGCAGAGCCACTTCCCTTACCTGCACCTCAACATCTGCCCCCTGCCCTCAACATTGACAGAGATGCCATTCATCCTGAAACTGAAACCCATGGCTTTCCTCATGTCCTCGCCAACCTCATTGTAACAGAATGGGTCTGCATCTCCATTTGCAGCAATACTCAATGCAACCCTCAGGCTCCTGGCTATGACATGAAAATCCCTCCCAACACTTATGACAAGGCTATGCATCATTCTGATTGCGTGTTAGGTACTGTGCTTGGATAGAGAAGCAGAGGGGTCGGGGCTTGGCTTCAGCTCTTGCACTGTGCCCTTAGCTGAGTATGTGCCCCAAATTTGGAGTGGGACCAACATTGTCTGATGATAGGATGGGTGGACCACCTTGGTCCACTTTGAGGGTTGGGAAGTAAAGGCTACTAGCAGCAGGCTGACTAGGAGCAGGGCGGATGGAGCAGGGGAAGTAAGTCGGAGTGGAAGGGGATAAGGGAATTGATTTATTGGATGGAGGAAAGTAAGAGTAGTTAACTTAAAGTGCAGCTCTAAGTCGGAGTGGAGGAGTGGAGGCGATGACAAGATGAGACTTGTGTCCAGAGTGAGCAAGGTCCTATGGAGAATTCCCACCAGTAGAAACTGAGGGAAGACAAGTAATATTAAGACTGAGCTACCAGCTAAGTACATGATATGTTTATATCCTTCTAAGTAAGGAGGCAGTGATCAGTAGTCCATATCATAAGGCTATGTGCTGAGTATTCAATTTTTAAGTATTACTACAGAGGAAAACATAAGTCGGAGCAGATATTAATATGTACATGATGGATCAGTAATTGAGCAGTTATAGGAAATACCAGTGATCCAGGAAGTAAGAGCTATGTTCCAAAGGGGAAAGTATATATCTAAATGGGGAAAAAGGTTCCAGTTGAATGGAACCTATACAGAAGGTAACCAATGAGGCGGTCTGTCATATACTGGATCCAAGCACCTCCAGTACCACCTGCAAACATCCTCACTGCTGGTCCGACCCCCTGTTTCCCTATCCGCTCCATCCCTCCTTCTCCAACAAATGCATGAAGTGCATCTCAGCAGGACTAGCCCTGCTACCTCTGCCCAACCTCGCTCCACTCCTCCGACACTACCCCTATTTCCTCTGACATCATATCCCTACTATCTGACTCTATCTGGAGCTCCACTCCTCCACCCTATTGGTCCACCCAATCCTACTCCTACTCCCTCCACCATCTCTGCTTTTCCAACCTGCTCGGTTCCTCCAGTTCCTCTCGAGTCGCTCCATCCGACTATCGGTCCACCCGACTGCCTCACTGGTCCACCCCTAGACTAGGAACCACTCAACTGATCCTATCTCCTTTTAGTATCATAGTTCCTCCTTTCGGATCACCGGTAATCCTTATACCTGAGTGATTATTGATTCATCGCATACATACTGTTCTCCAAGCCCCTTTCTCGTACGTCTCAGTCATCTTTCTAATAAGTCTGTACACTCAGCACATAGCCTTCTGCTATGATATGCTACTTACTTAGAGTATATAAACTTATGTACATTTGTCTGTAGATCTTCAGTCTGAATATTACCTTTTCTAAGCCCTGCTCTCTTGTCCTGGTTCTTGGGCAAAACCCTTGACCACTCCTGTCTGCCGGCCTAGGGGATTGACTCCCTAGGTCGGCCGCCTTCTCTGCTCATCTGACTTCCCGTGCCTTAGCTGCCTTTCCCATGCATTGGACTTATGGCTAATACTCTTGTACCTCTGTCCTCCGCATTTCCATTCTGCTTCAGACTTTGTTCAAGCAGTTTCCTCTGCTCTGTTCCTACTGTTAGATCTGACTGCAGTAGCCCTTGACTCTCCCCCATAGGGCGGACCAATCTCCGCCCAATGTTCCCATGCTCATCTAGTAGTCCATCGGCCCTCCTTCGGAGGACCTCTGCTCCAACGTCCTGTTGGAGCTTGTAGAAACTCAAGTTGGACTACAACCCGAAATTAGGGGCACATACTTGGGTAAGGGGTGCAGCGCATGAGCTGAAGCCAAGCCCCTCAGACTCCATCTTACCCCTGAGCACGGTCTTAACATGGTCAAGCAGGAGTGTTGGAGTGGATGTGGAGACCAACTGGACTGAGTGGAGACAGGTGGAGCAGGAGTGGGGGGAAAGTGGAAAGGGTATAGGGTTGGGCAGAGTGGATATCAATGTTGTTGGAGTGGTTGGATCTGGTATATGACATCATGACTTGTGGCTGGCAGCCATGAAATGGGAGATGAACCTCATTTTGGGAATGAACATCTACAAGCTTGTTCCCCTTCCTGAGGATTAGAAGGCAATTGGTTGTTGGTGGGTACTTGAGTTCAAGGAGGGCCAGAAGGGTGGTTCCATTTTCAAGGCATGTCTTGTTGCTCAAGGATTCTCACAAGTCCCTGGGGTGGACTTCAGGAAAACCTTCGCTCCTGTCACTAAGGCAGCCTACATCTGTGTCATCTCTGCTTTAACAGTGCAGTGTGATTGGGAGTTGGACAGTTTTGATGTGAAGCGGGCGTTCTTGTAGGGCAAACTGATGGAGGATGTCTACATGTGGCAACCCCCTGGGTTCAAGCGCTTTGGACCAGGGATCAGGTGTCTTGTTTGTCATCTCTTATCCTTGCTCTATGGGTTGAAGCAAGTGGCCTACAACTGGTATGAGCTTTTGAGAAAAGTTCTCACCAATTTGGGGTTTTCCCACATTGCTGCTGACTATACCATCTTCATGTATAACCATGTCAATGGGGAGGGGGAGAGAATCATTTGCATTATTTTATTGCATAGTATGTGGATGATGGCCTCGCAGCAGCCAGTAACCACCCTTTCTTGGTTCAAGTCAAGGGTTAGATCACCAAATGGTTCAGGATTGCAGACTTGGGACCTGTCTCAAAGTACTTGGGAATTCAGTTTGAACATAATTGCACTACACACAAGCTCTGAATGCACCAAACCAACTACATCACATATTTCCTTAAAGAGCATGGCATGCTTGAATGCAATTCCATTACTCTTTCTATGGACTCCAACCATCCCTTTGGCTGTGCAATTGACATATATCCCTTCATTGAGGATCTTACTACTGAGTATTGGACGCTTGTTGGCAAGTTACTCTACCTCACCATGTACACTCACCCTGACATTGCTGTAGCCATCATGAAGCTCGTGTGACACAACTGTACTCCCAAACCTTGTCACTACTCAGCGGCTAAATATGTTCTCTGGTTCCTCATGGGCACCATTAATCTTTGCACACATTATGGTGGTGCCACAACAAACCCCAAGCTACATGGCTTCAGCAACTCTGACTGGGCAAGCTGCCCAGAGGACTGCATCCCCATCTTGGGTTATGTGTGGTTCTTCAATGGAGGACCTGTGTTGCACTCATCCAAGAAACAACTTACCCGTGCATTATCCTTGACCAAAGCCAAATATATGGCCCTCACCACTGTAATCCAGGACGGACCCTGGTTAATGTCTTTCTTCAAGTGTCTCACAATCCCTCTCAGCCTTCCACTTTGTCTCTTTGCCAACAACACTGGAGCTATTGCACTATCTGAGGAGGCCGCAAATCACACCTGCACGAAACATATAGACCTCTGATACCATTTCATTCATGCACACATTGAGGAAGGAACATTCAAGCCCAAGTGGCTTTCCATGCACAAAAATGTCACCAACATTTTCACCAAGTGTCTCCCTTGTCCTCTCTTCCTTCATCACCAGTCTGGTCTCTTTCTCTCATTGTGTTAATTATTGCATTGTCTCATTGTGGGGGTGTGTTGGAATCAACTTTGTCATCATTAACATAGATTTCCTTTTCTTGTCATCACATGTCCCACAGTATATAGTCTGCATTGTCTTACAACACTGAGGTATGTTTTCTTTGTCTCTAGCTATCATGCCACATCTTATGATAGTACCTATAGTGTGTTCTTCATTTCTCAGGTACTATAATTTAATCAGTCATTGTCTTACAACACTGAGCATGTTTGTTTCTCAGTTACAACAAGATTCAATCTTTGCAAGTCACTAGAACGCAGTCTGACACTTCAAAAAAATGGAAACATGAAATGATATTGCTGCTACTATTGTTCTACAAGAGTATTGTGTCTATGACTGAGGCAGATATAGTTCTGAGCAGTTTGGGCAAAGGCACACAGTGCCTCCTGGTCCCAAGCTGCATATCCTGCAGGAAAAGGTGAGCTGTGATTCCCACAACTGTAGGAGTCTGACGATGCATCAAGTGAACTAAGAACACCTGCAGCACTAGAAGGAGGATGAGTACTCACAAGGAATGTCTGTTCATCAAACATGAGGCATCATGTGGCACAGAAATTCATCTTGAATTGCAGGAGTTGCTTGCAGGTATGGTGTGAGAATTTGAGAATGCTCTCTAAGATAACTTTGGAAGGCATCACTAGCCCATTGCCCCATGGTTTTTACGATGTCGAATGGCATGTTGCAAAGGAGGTATTCTGATGTTGCACCAATTCTTATGGTGTGACCCTGCAGGGGATTCAAACCAGCACTTTTGGCTGTGCCTGCCAGCCATGCAATGAATTTTGACTTTGTCAAGGGATGGTGAGTGTCTGTCATATCCCGTACCTCCAGATCTGGAATTCCAGATCTACTTCATTGAAGTCCGGTCCTCCGTCTTACTATTCTGCCCGGTGCTCCGCCCTCATCTCCACACTCACCCCTAACTCCTTTTAGATTAGCTATTGCTCCGGTTACCAGTTATGTCCTATTCCGCTATGCTTACTGATCCGTCCACTCTTACTTCATTTCCGACTTCACTGCTTTGATCTGTTATACTTAGTAATAGACTTTCCACATGCTTTGTACATAGCCCTTGCCTTTGCTGACTGATTTACCTACATGATACCTACAGTATATAAACCCCTGTAATACTCCGGAACTCCTCAGTTCAAATATCATCTTAGTTCTGCTCATTCCTGCAATCTCCGGACTTGAGTCTCACCTCTTGTCCACCTCCGAGTCTTAGGGGTTAAACCTTAGGACTACTTCTCTGGCTCTACCTTAGGGTAGTCTAACCTCTGTTCAGTTTCTACTCCGGACTCCCATAGTAGCCTTACTCTGTCCCTGTATAAACCTTCCGGAGTTCCACCGAACTCTGCCAACACTAAGTCCTCTGGAACTCCCTGGACTTCCGTCGGACTTCCCCTCTGTCCCCTGGAAATTAAAGGGCACGTACTCGGGTAAGGGGTGCAGCGCACGAGCTGAAGCTGAAGCCCTTTGAGTAACCTCTCCCTTGAGCATGACCTTAACAGTATATTCGAACTCACACCTTACCGAGTATACTTACCCCTATTCCTATGGCTCCTACAACTCGTAGTAACCTCGCAGCAGCTGGACTATCTACAACCCGGTGTGACCCCACACCCATAGTAAACACATTCACCAGCTTCTCTCAGCGCCGTGCTAGCTTGCACGGAACAGCTCAAAGCATATCCCAACTCACCGATCGTAAACATCCGGAAACCCCGACACGAACCCCTGCCGGAGGTCCTCCAGACGACGAAGATTCCAGTAGAGATGGTGATGATGATGGAACTTCTGGCAGGAACCCACCAGATGACTTCGGAGGTGATCCGGATAATGAACCGGATAATGATCCAGATAATGGTCCGGACAATAATGATGACAATGCTCTGGACAACAACAACAACGGCCTTAACCCACAAGATCGCGTGTTCCTCCGACTATTGGAAGCCATCAATAACCTAGCCCGCAATAGCCGTCGCACAACGCCCTCCAAAGATTCCAGAATCAAAGTCCGGGAGCCGGATACCTTCGATGGTACTGAGCCCTGAAAACTCCGCGCATTCTTTGTACAGTGCGAGCTCAATTTCCAGAGCAAACCCCAGTCCTTCCGCTCCAACCAAGCCAAGGTAAACTTTGCCCAGTCATACCTCAAAGGCATGGCCCTTGAATTCTTTGAACCGGACCTCCTGTCCGACGAACTCCATGACCATCCAGACTGGATGGAAGATTATTCCAAGTTCATGTTGGAACTCCAGACCAATTTTGGTCCTCACAACCCAGCCGGTGATGCGGAAGTGCAGCTTGAGCAGCTGCATATGCGTGAAGGTCAGTGAATCAACAAATATGTTGTAGAATTCCAACGACTTGCTTCACAAGTCCGTGGGTGGGGCGATGGAGCCTTACACTGTCAGTTCTACAATGGACTTCCGGCCCACATCAAAGACGAAATCAGTCGCCTGGGGAAACCTACCACCCTTGTGGAATTCAAGACCCTCACCCAAACCATCGATGCACGCTACTGGGAACACAAGGGAGAAGTCTCCTGTGAGACCAAGACCTCCACTCCTACTCCGCCTGTTAAGCAGTCCGCTCTGGACCATAGCAGCTCATCTGGATCCGGGAATGATACAAAGTTCCCTAAAGCATCCACCTCCACCCCATCCTCCAAAGCTCCGGATCTCACTTCCAAGCTTGAAAAGGATGGAAAGCTTACTTCAGAAGAACGGCAAAGGCGCCTGGACAACAAGCTCTGCTTGTTCTGCGGCAGCCCTGGTCATACGGCTAGGGACTGCTTGAAGTCGACCTCATGCGCCGCTAAAGGCCACGCAACCACGGTTGCCCCGGAAGCTAATCCGGAGGCCTCAGAAGAGGCAAAAAAATTAGTCTGCGACCCTCCTGACTCCGTGCAGGATGAGGGTTGTGTTGACTCAACCCACACACCGGAGTTACGTCTCAATACTGTCGCCCTTTCCGATTCAACTTCTCTTTGTCCATATGTATCTCTTCCTACGTATTCCGATATCTCCGATTTTCCTACTCTCGTAGATTGTGGCTCTTCTCATTGTTTTATAGAAACTAACTTTGTCCGTAAATACAGTCTCCCTACCTATGCAATTCCTCCGCTTCCACTCCGCCTGTTTGATGGTACTTGTAATACTACTATTACCGAAGCTATAGATTTACCCATCCGTTTCTCCTCTGGTGTAGTTACCTCCAAAATGTTTTACATTACTCCTTTGGATTCATCTTGTCTTATCGTTCTAGGATATAGCTGGCTCTCCCAACACAATCTGTTGATTGACTGGGTAACGGGCAGCATTGAATTCCGAGCAATACCTCATGGAATGCCATTGACCCCTCCAACCCCATCTCTGCCTCCTCCGGTGGAAGTACCTCCTCCAACTATGCCGAGTCCCTCCGCTGATAACGCTGGCCCCCACATATCTCTAGTTAATGCTGTCACCTTCTGCCGGGCCTGCAAACTAGAGGGGTCAACCCAGTTCAGCATTTACCTTCATCCCTCCGGTGTCAACCTCCACTCCACCGCACTCTCCACTGATCCCCCGGACCTCTCCGGTATCCCTTCAGATTATCATGAATTTGCAGATGTGTTCGACAAAGGCAAAGCAAGTCAACTTCCTCCACACCAGCCTTATGATCTAAAGATCGACCTGGAGGAAGGAGCTGCGCCGCCCCTCGGCACCATTTACTCCCTCTCCCTGGTAGAGCTTGAAGCTCTCCGGAAGTTCCTTGACGAAAATATCGCAGCTGGCCTGCTCCGTTCTTCCTCCTCTCCACACAGAGCCCCCATCCTGTTTGTCAAAAAGAAGGACAGCTCTCTACGTCTCTGTGTGGACTTCCGAGGGCTCAACCAGATTACCAAGAAAGACTGCTATCCCCTGCCCCTCATTGCCGACCTCCTAGACTCTCCGAGCCGTGCGAAAGTTTATACCAAGATTGATCTCCAGTCTGCTTATCACCTTGTCCGGGTAGCAGACGGAGATGAGTGGAAAACTGCGTTCCGCACGCGCTATGGCTCCTATGAATGGTTGGTCATGCCCGAAGGACTTACCAATGCTCCGGCGGCTTTCCAGTGTTTTGTCAACAGCATCTTTGCCGACATGCTTGACATTTGCATTATTGTGTATCTGGACGACATCCTCATCTATTCCCAAGACCTTGCCTCCCACAAACTACATGTCCATGAAGTTCTCCAACAACTCCAAAAACATCACCTCTATGCCAAACTGGAAAAATGTGAATTCCACTCGAGCTCCGTAGAATACCTTGGCTACCTGCTATCTCCGGACAGCCTTACCATGTCACCCACCAAGATCCAAGCCATTTGTGACTGGCCGGAACCCTGGAAAGTCAAGGACATTCAATCGTTTCTCAGATTCACCAATTTCTACCATCACTTCATTTTCAACTACTCGGATATCGTAGTCCCTCTCACCCACCTCACTCGCAAAGACACTCTGTGGAATTTCTCCGACGAGTGCCGGCAGTCCTTCCAGACACTCAAGGAGGCATTCACCACAGCTCCGGTGTTGATGCACTGGATGCCGGACGTTCCCATCGTTGTGGAAATGGATGCCTCTGACTATGCCATCGCCAGAATCCTTTCCATTATTTGTCTGGACTTGGAACTTTGTCCGGTAGCTTTCTACTCCAGAACGCTCACAGCTCTGGAGCTCAACTACGATACCCACGACAAGGAACTCCTGGCCATCTACGAAGCCTTCCGGACCTGGCAGCATTACCTAGAAGGCTCCTCCCAACCCATTGACATAGTCACGGACCACAAAAACCTCAAATACTTTGCCACCACCAAACTCCTCTTGCGCCGTCAGGTGCGATGGTCGGAATTCCTCCATCATTTCAACCTCATCATCCACTTCCGTCCCGGAAAGCTCAGAGCTAAACCAGACTCCCTTACCAGATGCTGGGACGTCTATCCCAAAGAGGGGGATAAGGACTACGCTCGAGTTAACCCTCATAACCTCCGACCAGTATTTACCACGGAACAGCTCGCTTCGTCCCTACGAGCATCAACTCTAGCTACTCCGGTACTACGAGCAGCTGTAGTAATGGACATCGAAAGCCTCCAAGAAGACATTTTAGCCGCTCTTCCTACTGATCCCATCGCCTCCAATCATCTCCCAGAACCTTCAGACCCAAGATGGACAGTAGATGATGATGGACTCCTCCATTGTGACAACCGCATATATGTCCCACAAGCCAATGATCTCCACCTCCACATCCTCCAGAATACTCACGACCATCCCCTATCTGGACACTTCGGTCAAAACCGGACGTTGGAACTTATCCGGCGCGAATATACCTGGCCCGGAATACACACCTATGTCAAGGATTATGTTAAGTCCTGCACTACCTGTGCCCGAGCCAAAGTTCCGAGACATAAGCCCTACAGATTGCTCAAACAACTCCCCATTCCCAGAAGGCCATGGAACTCTATCTCCATGGACTTCATAGAACAACTCCCAATCTCCTCTGGCTTCATGGCAATCCTCGTCATCATAGATTGTCTGTCCAAGCAGGCAATATTCGTTCCGACACATGACACCATCACTTCCCCAGACCTCGCCTGACTCTTCCTTCTCCACGTCTTCTCCAAACACGGAGTTCCATCTCATGTCACTTCCGACCAAGGTACGGAATTCATATCCCACTTCTTCCGGTCTCTTGGAAAAGCATTACACATGATACTCCACTTCACCTCTGGTTACCATCCGGAAGGTGACGGCCAGACTGAACGCGCCAACCAGACCCTAGAACAATATCTCCGAATCTACTGCAATTATCAACAGGATAACTGGTTCGAACTCCTTCCTTTGGTGGAGTTCACATACAACAACACTCCGAGCGCTACCACTGGAGTATCACCGTTTTTTGCCAATAAGGGATACCATCCCAACATCTCCGTATACCCAGAACGAGACCTATCTTCTGCCTGTGCCTGGGATTTTGCCGTAGACCTAGATGACCTCCACCAATTCCTCCGGGAAGAGATGTCCCACGCCCAAGAACGTTACCAGGGCCCCACTGACGCCAGACGGAAGTCCGCTCTGGACTTCAAGGTTAGGGACCAAGTGTTCGTTAAAGCAAAATATTTCCGTTCCACCCAGCCTTCCAAGAAGCTATCAGAAAAGAACCTAGGACCCTTTGACATCATTTCCCATCCCGGTACTCATTCCTTCACCATCCGCCTTCCAGACTCCATGCAATCCGTACATCCTGTATTTCACGTCTCGCAGTTGGAACCCACAACTCCGAACACCATCCCTAATCGTATCCAGCCACCCCTGCCCGCAGTTGAAGTTGACGGAGAACCAGAGTATGAGATCTCCGAGATCCTGGACTCCAAACTCGACTGCTGACGGCGACATGGCCAACTCCTGTACCTGGTACGTTGGACTGGTTACGAAGGTACGGATGAAGAAACATCCTGGCTCCTCACCATGGAACTCAGAAATGCTTCAGAACTCGTCTCGGGCTTCCACGCTGCCTACCCAAGCAAGCCCAGTCCCCTCGCCGAGTTATGAGTTGTTTAAGCCTTGAGGGCTCGGCCCTAGGGGGGGGATACTATCATATCCCGTACCTCCGGATCCGGAATTCTGGATCTACTTCATTGAAGTCCGGTCCTCCGTCTTACTATTCCACCTGGCACTCCGCCCTCGTCTCCACACTCACCCCTAACTCCTTTTAGATTAGCTATTGCTCCGGTTACCAGTTATGTCCTATTCCGCTATGCTTACTGATCCGTCCACTCTTACTTCATTTCCGACTTCACTGCTTTGATCTGTTATACTTAGTAATAGACTTTCCACATGCTTTGTACATAGCCCTTGCCTTTGCTGACTGATTTACCTACATGATACCTACAGTATATAAACCCCTGTAATACTCCGGAACTCCTCAGTTCAAATATCATTTTAGTTCTGCTCATTCCTGCAATCTCCGGACTTGAGTCTCACCTCTTGTCCACCTCCGAGTCTTAGGGGTTAAACCTTAGGACTACTTCTCTGGCTCTACCTTAGGGTAGTCTAACCTCTGTTCAGTTTCTACTCCGGACTCCCGTAGTAGCCTTACTCTGTCCCTGTATAAACCTTCCAGAGTTCCACTGAACTCTGCCGACACTAAGTCCTCTGGAACTCCCCGGACTTCCGTCGGACTTCCCCTCTGTCCCCTGGAAATTAAAGGGCACGTACTCGGGTAAGGGGCACAGTGCATGAGCTGAAGCCAAAGCCCTTTGAGTAACCTCTCCCTTGAGCATGACCTTAACAGTGTCACTGAATTTGTACAAAAATAATGTGATACCAGGGAGGGAAATAGCACATATAAGAGCCTCATTGAAATGCTGACTTGAGACCAACATACCTCAGGTCTATTTACATTTGAAGGCTCCCTAAATGTGTTGCCCTTGGTAGGTTTCTGTCCTGGCTAAAGTGCGTCATGAGAATGAGATCACATCCTCTATCTGGAAATGATGTACTGTAAGGCTAACAAAGACAACTTTTGCCAAGGGGTCCACCATAGCATGTGCTGTTTGTGCATGGCAATAAACTTGGTTTGATTCAAACGAGGCCATCTGGCCACATGGGCATAAAAATGCATCTGTGATTACTGCACCTCATTTCAAGTCATATTGAGTACCTGGCAAACAGCAGATAGTTAAGTGCAGAGAAACAATAGATGAAAATTCTCTACACCATGGTAATGTACGATCATCCAATCAGAATGTACTACTTCACTGTGTGAAGATCAATATCTGCTGGTATGAAACCAACTTGTACAACCCTCTCTCAAGCACAAAATCCCTTTAGGGCGTCCATGACCATTGATTATGTAGTTGTTCCTTCGAGGCAGTGTGGGTTTAACAGAGACCTGGTCGCCATTCCATTGCTCGACTATTGAGGCAGATACCAGTTTGCCATTCCATTGCTCTACTGCCAGGATGGATTGCTCTGATTCTATCAAGAGTGAAATACTGCAAATGCAAACCATCAGATGCCAAAGCTGCACTGGTGCCTAGAGTTGGTTCTGATAAGAATTGAACAGCGACATTTTTTTCACCATCAGCAGCTAGTTCTGAAGCTTCTGTTGAGCAATAAGCAACAAATCGTACTTGAAATATAGTGAATACATACCATCATATTGAACACTGGCAGGCTTCTAGACCATCTGTAGTAGTTCCAGTGCTCATTTTTTTTTAGCTAAACTTGCCACCTGATGTATGCATTATTTACATCATTGATAAATTTCATAAATGCAGGAGGACCACCATCTGCGTGAGCGCAAGAGCTTTTGAAGCTGAATTGAATTATACAAATAAAATAAAATAAGAATAGCAATGTGATGCAATGCTGTAACAGCTTTGATGCACCGTTGTGGGTACAACAAGTGCAGCGGAGAGAAATTGATCTACTACACAGTTGGGTCTTTGCTGCCTGCTGCCTCGCTTGGGAACAAGTGCGTTCGACCCTTAAGGGGATTGCTACTGGAGAATACTAGTCTCTGTCTAAAGTGACCCTATAGGATGAAAGATCCGCAAAAGTGGATGAAACGGATAGGATGCAAAATGTACGAATTCGTCAGATGGAGCGGATGGCACTTGTGGATTGGACAGGATGTGAATCAAAGTTGAAGGAAGTTCATTAAAGGTTGGATGGATAGTGGGTATAAGTCAAAGCAATTTTCTGGTAAGGTGTAGGAAAAGTGGGAGGAAGTTACATGAAGTAAGTATTTTTCGAAAACCTCCATGCTTATAGGGTACAGTATTTTCAAGGAACATAGAGATATAGGTAGTGAGTCAAGACCATGCCATAAGCTATCCGAAAAATACTGGAGTGTGAGAGGATATGTCTGTGTTCAGTCAGTAACAAGAAAATGCATGTGAGTACGTACCAATGAGGTAGAATGGACGTGGACAGGATGGATGTGGCGGATGCGTGAGCTATAGGGGGAGATCCGAAGGTATCCGCATGTCATCCGAAAAGTGGATGGGTATCAGATGGAATGGATAGGTGTTGGATGGACGTCGGATGGATGCCTGATGCATCAGAAAAGTGGTGGATACGAGCCTAGCATAGGGATACTCCCTACACCGTTGTAAGGAGCAGATTCCACTATGACCTCAGCGCGATAACGGCCGATTCGAGTAGTGAGCCTAAAATGTTCAGTTCGACCCGAGGGAAGCAGAGCAAAGCAAACTGAATTGCTGCCTCAGTATATAATATGAGGGGCGCGACAACAAGTCAAAGAGCAGCCAATCCAATATGTGTTCAGCGTAAACGGTTACCCGTAAAGCCGACTGACTATAATTTCTACCAATCAGTGCGTGAGCGAGTGCGGCCGACTTAGATAGATGATGGGGAACGGAAATTTTAAGACGAACGTGTGGACAGACACGAGAATAGGATCAGAAGATAACGGAACACAAAAGACACGGCTTCTGAGTGAGAATTAACTGAATTGCAATCACGGGCAAGCGCTCCATAAGTACAAAATCGGCTACTAGGTAAATAATGGAGATAATCATCGCTTGGGATGTCCGGGCTACCTCGTGGTTTGCTAGAAATGTACGCGGGACATGCGGTCGATCGTCCGTGATATGTACGGGGATATGTGAGAGTAAATTGGTCCGAGCCGCTTAAGGCGACGTAATAGGGAGTTTGAGAGGTAAAAGTACTGTATCTGTCAAATAAACCAAAGAAGAATATACTATGCACCAATGGACAAGGATTTTATGGATATGGGGTTCGACTGAGTATCTGTGAGCTAGAAAGGCAAAACACGTGCGCGACCGACCGATGGTGCACGTTGATTCATTGTCGGCCAATCCGCTTGTGTGAGCGGCTTGAACGCACATGGGCGGGAGTTCGATCGGCAAGGAGTCGGATAGAGCGCACGGGGTCGGGTGAATATTGCAGTGGATCGGTACATCAAGGGAGTACCATGTCGGTGCCGATCCACGTCCTACACCGTTCAACATGGCTGCCCTCACAATCCTGACCAAAGACTACAGCTTCTACCCTATGTTGTGAGTTGACGACTGCACGTTGAACTGTCTCAAAAACATCCCCGATATCAAGAAGCAATCTAGAACATTCAGGATGGTGTGGTGATGAGACTGTACATTTCCACTGACCCACTAGTATTGTCTTGTAACATGTTTTCTTCATGTTCAAGCCTGCTGAATGTAGCCAGCTGCTCCATAGGATTCTCACTTCATGTGAGATTTTATGAGTGAGATTCAGACAACGTGCTAAACAGCCTCTGATACTCACCTGCACAACCATTCTGAAGCCTCAGCAGGATTTTCTAAAGGCATAGTGCCAGTCTAACAGTCAAGTAGCTGAAAGTCATGAGGCTCAGCACTTTTGCACTGAACCTTCTGAATGTCATCCAACTCTAACTGAGCATCTGTGAAACAACAACTGGTACTGTGTATGTATGCACCAAGTACAAGTAATTACTCACCATTCCTGGAGCTTGCTGTAATAGTAGTTTTCTTTGGACGAGTGTTATTGCTAAAACATCTGCCAATAGCTTGGCTGATCTAGTAGATCATTGCAATGTCAAAGTGTAAGCAGTGCAGCTACCAATCATTATCACAATGGACTAACTGTAGTTGTCATGCCCCATTTTTTTCAAATTCCTCCTGGATTGACTTTCCCAGTTTCCTAGTGGACCCATCAGCTTGACTGGCTACCCATGTTTGAGAGTATTTTTGCAGAAAGCTGATCTGCTCAGCCGTTAAACACAAGGGCCATCCAACAGGCTTCAACTTAGCCATGACAATAGGCTGGGGGTGCTCAGCTCTCTTAGATATATTGACCAGTCTAAATGTAGTGTTGTGGAAGTCCAGTTTGGTCCAGTTCAACAGGAAATTTTGCAAATGCTGAACTGGACCTGAACCTTGGACATATACATAAGCACTACAGAGAATCCCACATACAAGTCTTGGTTTTATGCTCAGCTCCTCAGCACCTGAGCACACTGCAACAGAACACAGGCTGATATGACCACGCTCATTCTGATTCGAGAGTAGTAGCGCTGTGTCCTGATTCGAACTTGGCAAACAAAAATATTGACGTACAGGGTGCAGACCCTGAAACATGGTACGTAGCCTAGTGTTTCAGATTTGAAATTTGCAAACAAAAATATTGACGTACAGGGTGCAGACCCTGAAAGATGGTATGTAGCCTTGTGTTTCAGATTCAAACTTTGCAAACAAAAATATTGATGTACAGGGTGCAGACCCTAAAAGATGGTACATAGCCTAGTGTTTCAGATTCAGATGAATCATTCTTCTGAGATGTAAGGTAAGTGCCGGAAAGACTCCACGGTGACCGGTGACTGAGGAGTTGGACTTTGAAGCTTCCGGGGGAGGGGGTCATGGTGGTCTGGCTTCTCCTGCTGCAATCTGCATCTGAGAGAATGGCCTAGTTTATGTTCACATTTGAAACTTTCTTCAGCCATAAGCGTGCACTCTCATTGGTGGAGAGATACTTAGGCAATGCTAGGCGCTCAGCTACATACAGGCTTCTGTTGAAAACAAGTTCAAAACTTGTTTTGACCGGTTCGACTTTTTGAGATGTGCTTAGAGGGGAGGTATATGAACTCGAAATGATTTGGGAAACCTTGCACATTTAGTCATGAGTAAAGGATTCAGGGATTGTATGACGCTACTGACCTCACCAAATCCTGTCTAGATGGTGTCCCAAAAAGAGAGTCTTTCATCTGATTCAATGGCTGGAGATATGACGAAGGTGGGCACAAGACCAGTTAAAACTACAAATACACTGTTATCTGCAAAAAAAACCTTGAGACTGATTGGATCCAAAGGAATCTCAAGGTAGTGAGATGGGGAGAGCGAGTGTGAACACGAGGATGGATGATGACAAGATTGCAACACTGAGCTTCAAGTTGGAACCAAGTGCATGAGGTGAGAAGAACAAATGAATGAATGATGTGTGCATGAGGATGTAACGAACGACAATGAGCAGAATGTCAAGCGAGTCCGCTTTCTGCATTGCAGGTGAGTATGACAGGAACTTGGCACAATATTTTTCAACCTACTGACCTTGGTAAGCTCCCAGAACTGCACAATCAGAGCTCGTGCAGCATAAACCATCCACTAGCAGTTACCCATGGCTACGCCACTCACTTGGCATTGACATTGTTCGAACACTAACAGAATGTACGTGACAATAAAATATGTGCTGAATGGCAGTAGGTATTAGTAGCATGAGTGAAGTACTCAGTTTAATGTGATGGAGAGTCAAGACGACGACGAAAACAAAACTCAACTGTAACAATTGTATAGAGAGTCAAAAAGAATACAAATCAGTTTTCTTCAGTCCTTTGGCGCTTAGCAGGCCGGGGGACTTGAGAGAAGTCGAATTTCAACCCAGGTTTGCTCGGTGTTCCACTTGTAGAAGGACCTGATCTCTGTTATAGCTAGCGGAACAACAAAATCGATGCGATACATACCCGAGATGCTGCCCGACGACTTTGTGACGACAGGACGCCCTAGGAACACAATTGAGTCCACCTCAACTGTGAACCTATCAGTTTCAGGTTCAGATCCTTCAACAGTCTTGACCTTTCTTCCGGTAATAAAACCAGTGACAGAAATGTAATGGTGCAGCTGGGGCGTGAGCTTCTTGCCTGACTTTGTCCACCGTGCCGTATTCGGAAAGCCACATTCAACTGGCAGGATGGATTTGAAAGGCCATTGACTGGTGCTTGATGCTCCGGTGGAGTTGGTTCGAAGGCTCGAGACATACTGATGCACGTCTATGGAAAATGTGTTTGCGAGGTCATCAACATGCTCGATGGTGCCGCAGATCTCGATGTAAGGTGTGTATAGTGGAGAAACACCATCCTTTGCAATGGGAATCAACTGCATTGGGTGATGGAAAAAATCAGGTGCACCCGTATCATGCAATGAGTGAGACATACCCTGACAACATCACCAACCAGATCAAAGTACGATTCTCGGTTTCGGTCATCGAGATTAATGTTTGCACTTGGTTCCATTTTGGCAACCTTCGAGTGAATGAGTGTACAATGTAGTGGATGAAACCAAATAACACTTACTCTCGCAATGACAATGTAGAAGCCGACAGGATCGAAAGCCTGGTTGTCAGCATTAAAGTACTTCAATGCAGCTAGCAATGGAGGACAATCATCGCCTAGATAGATTTGAGCATCAAAATTGAGAGCCCTGCCTTGACCTTCACAAAACCTCCCATTCTCAAGGACAGCAACAGCAACTATGGTGGCAGAACTTGCGCTTGAGTTTGACATGAGGAATTGTGAGCGAGAATAGTTTGTGAGACTGTGTATGATAGAGAATTAGTGCGGAATGCTCACCGGACAGTTACATTATATATTCTGGAGGCCCATCGGGTAACAGATGCATGGAATCATGCAGAATGTTTGAGAGTGTTCGTAGTTGTAACTGTGAACAGGACTTGGAGTATTAGTCTCGGTAGCGAGTAAGCAACTGTCAGGGTCTTGACCCACATTGCCGACACTGTATTGTTTGACATGGGTGGCCACGTGTCACATTGCACAAAGATCTGTAGAGCCGTGAGCGAGGCATTAATTTCAAAGCTAAAGGAATGATCACATATGCAATTGACTGAGCAGAAAATGAGAGATATATCTATGTGATGTAACTTCGACTGCTCTGGAGTCTGTTAGTAGTAAGCATCTTGGGTTAGCGGTGGTGATGGAACGTGCTCACCAAAGAAGAACTTCAGGGTAAACTACATTGGTAGTTTTTGAGACATCGTGAGGGAGGAGCATCTTGATATGATGACTCGAGGTTGACCGTGACAAAGCAACATAGAGTTGACCATGACTGAAGGCGGGAACTTGCAGATCAAGTCCCACAAACTTGACTGATTGACCTTGTGCCTTATTGATGGTCATCGCAAACGCGAGCCGCACGGGAAATTGTCGCCGCTTTAGAACAAAGGTAAAGTCTGCAGATTTTGCTGAGGGAATGAGGGAGATGTGAGGAATGAAGACAGTCTCTCCATTGTGATCACCACCAAGAATATGTGTCTCGAGGACTCTGTCAGACATGCGAAGAAGTACCATTCGTGTCCCATTACAGAGCCCTTGGCTGGGTGCCAGGTTTCGAAGGAGAATCAGAGGACATCCAACCTTCAATGAAAGTTCGCCAGGAGGCAAACCAGCGGAATTGAGACTTCGCAGAAACTCGACCGGAAACCATCCTGCACATCACCATCAGCCCCATCTTCATGAATGATATTGTCAGCACTGAAATAGGTCCTTTCTGCACCAGCCATTCGCCCCAACACCTCCTTGTTAATAATGTCAACATCTCCATTGCGAGGAGCGAGGATCGTGCGATGTGCGAAGTAATCTGGTGGCGGAGGACCATTTGAATTATCGGAGAGCCCATTGTAAATGGAATCAATGAGTGTGCTGAGGTCACGTGTGATCATGGTATCTGGAATGGTGACCATGCTGTCAGAATCTGAATTCCGTCCATGACCAACATCAAGCAACCACTGTGCGAAAACTTGGCTGTCTGGGTCATCGTTGAGTCGCATATTTCGAGTGAGATGGAGAATTTGCACATCTTTCCAAAGATGAGAGCGCTGAATTGTTGCACCAATGATATCTTCGCGGCTTCCTCGGGGTATCACAGGAAGTATCTGCTGGAAATCACCTCCAAACACAACGGTGATGCCTCCGAACGGTTTGTTGTTGTTACGCAGGTCACGACAGGTCCAATCAACTGCCTCTGGTGCATTTCGATGCTGCATACCAGATTCATCCCAGATAATGAGATGTGTATGTTGAATAAGTTCGGCTAGAGGACCCTCTTTTGGAATATTGCAGATTGAGTCCTCATTAAGGCCATCAACGGGAATCTTGAACATCGAATGTGCAGTGTGTCCTCCTCTAAGCAGCAATGCTGCTATCCCAGATGAGGCAACACATAGCACTATTAGCCGCTCTGCTCGTATCTTGTGGCAAATGGTCTTGTAAACAAATGTTTTTCCTGTTCCACCAGGACCATTAAGAAAGAACGTTGTGCCTTTTTCATGTTTGACAGATTCCCAGATGTGTGTGAAGGCTTCCTGTTGCTCTGCGTTGAGTAGGGGAATATGCTGGAGTGCTTGTCGACGCTCCTCCTGCACATCATATGACAGCTGTTCAGCGATATATGAGTTTTGATTCTCAATATGAGCACCCCAGTCATGCTGCGACAGTGGCATGGCAAAATTCCGCAGTGAAGAGCCTGATTTTTCCAGCACTTGGTTTAAGAGATACAGGCCAAAGTCGTATACTTCAATGTCTGTTGGGTTGTCCCGCTGTGCAACAACCATCAGTCGATGGCGCAGGTCATCACATATATGTGCACGAAAATTATTCCACAATGTCACAGGTTCTGTGGGCGAGCAAAAAAGCAAAATAGTTGCAAACAGCTGCCACAGTTGTCTTCCGGTTTGCATTGTGGCTGCCTCCTCCAGGCATTGTCTCCATTCACCGTCATTTTCCAGCAGCCCACGTGCCAGGCAAGCTTCGCGAAATGATGGGTAAGCAATGCCGTTGAATGTACGAAGGTCATCAAATGAGGTTGGGCCCTTGACCACAGTCAGAAGGGTGCGAAGATAAAACCGCTCCCCGCCAGTTGGACCAACATAGTACATGCGTCCAAGAGCGAAGCCTTGTTGACGCATGTCCCAAGTTTTTTTCGATGGTTTCCATGTAAAATGCTGGGGAAACTCCTGATATGTGTATCTCCGTGCCTCAATGCCAAGTGCACCTGCATCAGCATTTGCTGCGAAGAAAGCTGTTAATGTAGTCCGCTCATTTGCAGCTCGGTCAAGCACAGCCTGAGGGTCTTCGTCGGGATCAAATGTTACCATATGTTGCCCAGGGAGATGCACCTGCAGCCTTGTGATAGGAGGCTGTTGTTTGTGGATGTGAAATTGCAGAATTCTCCATACTGACTCGGGAGCAGAAGTGTATCGGCCGTCAATGAATTGACGAATTTCATCGCGCGAGTTGATTTCCATGGTTGCACGGTCGTGTCCTTTGCATATATACTTGTTGACATATTTGACTGATCCAAAGGAGACTGTGCACTCGACATTGATGTGGCAGTCAAACTTAGTTGACATGAATGGATTGTACGGCACAATCCACCTGTTGTCCAATTCGTGCTGGCCAACTTTGAAGATGCGATTATCATCTGGATGGCAATAGCGAGGGTATCCTTCATGGTCGATGTTTGTCTGTGCTTGAAAGGGCTTCGGATATCCCTTGGTGCACTTTCCGTCCTCCATGCAAGGTGCATTTCGATTCAAGGCCCCACATGGACCATGGACCATACATGTCTTCACTGTTTCAAAGAGCTTCGGATTCGTCTCTGGGTCAGGCCACCAAGCCCAGATGGCCGTATCAATGTCGACAGGAGTCAACAATTTATCTGGCTGCTCAAGGAAGATGAGCATATGCATGTGTGGGAGGCCCCGCTTTTGAAACTCGATGGTGTATATGTACGCGACTGTTCGACCAAATACACCCTTCTTATACACATTGTCAACGATTGCCTGCTTCTTCATATGAAATACCCTTGCCACTAAGTCTGGGCGATCGGCAGCAGATTGACCTGGCAAAAGCTCTTGTTCTATTTCAGGCCATTTTGGGTTGCAGGTGACCATCATAAAGATATCAATCTTCTTGAAGTAGTGTGCAAGAGCTAATCCATCTTGATAGCATTGATACATGTATCGTGGTCCTCTGGTGTATGAAGATGGTAGGATGAATTGTTGACCAAGCTCATGGAGATCCACATTGTCATCACCAGCAGATGTGACGGAGTCCTCGAGGCCACTATATAACGAGGCCCGAAGCTTTCCTTGATTCAGGCGAAGATACGTCAGACGATTCTGATCAGAGATAGCAAATGTATCCACCAGCCATTGCTGAAAAAGTGCACTGCCTCGAAGGATGACTGAGAACTCCGTTTCGTGAGAGAATAATCGGAATGCTGCATAGCGAACTTGTGAGAGACGGTTCAGCTTCTCTTTGTCAGGTTGGTGCATTGTGAGATCCCAGTGCCATCCGTCCTCTCCATGAGGGAAAAACAGGACATAGTGAAGGCAAGCATAAGACCTGTGTCCATCGTGAATTATCTGCAAGGGACCCGTTCGTCGATGAAGCACAATATCACGGGAATCAGTGACTTGTGTGCCATCTCCAGGTACAATAGCAGCAATCTCGCTGACAGTAGGCAAATTGTACCGTTGTTGATCTCGGCTGGGATCAGCAAGCAAACAAATGGCGACAGGAGAATCAGCTGGCTGCTGGGCAAGTACTTCATATGCATGACAAAATAGCATTGAATAACGGTGGTATTGCAGGAGAATAGTCTGAAGCTTATCCATGGTGCGCCGGTTTAAATCACGGTTGTGTTGCATTCGTTCATCCAGAGCTGCCTGTGGATCATAAATATACAATTGTGCATACACTGGCTGCCGACCCTCTGTAGGCATAAGATCTCCGATTCGATGGCTCAGCTCCCCATGAACACGAAACACATATGGCCCTCTACCATTGTTGACTTCGCGATCAATATTGACGCCAAGTGACGTGAATGCAAGTGCTGCATTGTACTGCCGTATGTTGGTCCGAAACTCAATGGCTTCAGGAGTGCATGCTTCAAAAAGATTCCTGAGAGCCTCTGGAGGATCACGAAGGGCAGGAATGTGAACCTGGCCTTGATCACAGCACATTCCAAAGGCAGGATTTCAGTTTGAAGATGATGCCAAGCGCTCACTCATCCAATGGAGAGCATTACAATGGGGGCATGCAACATCCATTCTGCCTAGATCATGACGCAAGTTTGGCTCGACATATGGCCGTCATGTGAGAGGAAGATCGGGGCGAACAGGAAGAGGAACGAACTGTTGTGGTGGAATTGTGGCAGGAAATTGCGGCGAAGCAGGTGGAACATGGTTGTGGAGATTGTCAACAGGCTCTGAGATATTTGCAGCTTGCGGCAGCAGGTCAATGTCCATCCCATCAGGGCGATGATCATGTTGGTGTGCAGGTGGGAGTTCATCAACTTCCATGGCTCTAGGAGTAGGTTCGCATTCGCGAGCAGCCGATCCAGGTGTTCCAGTGGTTGGTGGTTGCTGAGCTTCACGTTGCTGTCGCTCACGTTCGTGGCGTCTCTTTTGTCCAAGAGAACGGCGTTCAAATGCTGTGGTGGCCCGTGTCCCTTGTTCAGCCTCAGGGCTATGAGGAGCCTGTGCGAGACATTCTGGCTGCTCACCGACTCCTCGTGCCTCACACTGGAGGCGTTCACGCTCGTGACGCTGACGCTGGGCCAAAGACCGCCGTTCGAACTCGGACATGGAAGGATCTCGGACTTGTACATTCTAAGGGAGTTGAATATATATATCCATTGAAAAGAAATTATATCTCACCTTTTCATGAGTGTTTCCCCCGGGGATAGCAGCGTGTTGAGTGGCGGAAAAGTTGTTGGATATGGCACGCCATTTGGTCTCTCGAGACGCAGGCGAGTCTGGCGGTCTTTTTGTGAGATTCAAAAGGGGCGCATGCTAAGGCAAATAAGACCCGCGGCAGAGAATGCTGAACGGATATCCTCACCTGGTTGTTGCTTGACTCGGAGTCTGAGTGACTCGACACTACGGAAGCATCATGATGGCATTTTTCAGCACCGCTGTAGTTAGATCATGTGAGTGCAACACTGCGATCACAACTTCGAATTACATACCGACGATTCTCCATCACACGTGCGTGTTGAACGTTCCGTTCAGCGCCTGCTTCAAGCACTGGAACGTGACCAATCCGAGTGGCTTACTTAACAACACATCTTGTCTTGCAAGTTGATTAGTCATAAGTCAAGTTGTCTCAACTACACGTGACCGAGTCATTTTAGTATAGAAGATTTACTACCTTTCATTTCTCCTATCAGGTGAAGTCAGCGACTTCAAAAATTGTAAATGATTACAGGAACATGGCACAATATTTTTCAGCCTACTAACCTTGGTAAGCTCCCAGAACTGCACAATCAGAGCTCGTGCAGTGTAAGCCATCCATTTACTACCTTTCATTTCTCCTATTGGGTGAAGTCAGTGACTTTAAAAATCATAGATGATTCATGCGATCCATACCTTTTTGGCCATGTATGACTGGAACAAAGATTCATACCAACCAAAAGATAGGTGATCGACAATGCGGTTGACATCCGCACTGAGAAGAGACTTTTCCAGTTCAGCAGAATACGTCTTTGAGTGGAACAAAATGATTTTCTTTGGTCACTGCGATGTGAATTGGAAAAGGCAGAGCAACTCTACTAGCCATTCCCCCGCTCTGAACTTCGACACACTCCACACCGAGCCTTTGAAGAGAATGCTAGATAAGGCGGCATATGTCATCGCAGTCCAGTCGTACAGAATATGTGAAGGCTCACATCAGTGAGGCTGAGTTCACCATTGAAGGACTTGGGCTGGATTTTCTGAAGTTCTCATCACTTTGAAGATGGTCATTGTGCTCCTGAAATCATCTCTGAGAGCTCTGCAGCAGTAATTTTGCCCTTGATAGATGTGATGAGAAGGGGTATGGCCATTTGGAGGTTGCTCGTTGAAATAAGGCATGCCCAGAAAACACTCATAACTTGACCAGGCGTATTCTTTCCTTCCCGGACAAGATGAGCTCCGAACCAGAATCCTTGCATGAACATCGCCATTGTGATGAACTGGCTGAAGCCAGATGTGAGGCCCCAGATGCCTGTGAGTCCATTTCCTGCTGCACTTATGCGTCCGAGGGCATGGGCAAGGACACGGATCTCATGCGTAGCTACGTTGAATGCTTTTATGGTGGCAATTACAGACACAGCATGCTTTATGATGGTAGAGGCAGTGAATGTACACTCACGAGCGAGGAGTGGCCCAGCAAGTACTTTTGAGAATGATTGAATGATAATTAATGTGGGGGCGGCGGAGAGAATGATGAGGGTAAGTAGTGGCCACCAAATGAAAGTGAGCACAAGGCTCATAATGGTGGTAGTCAGATATTGAAGCAGCTGGCCTACCCACCTGCGATGATGCAGTGCATACTTCATTGGTCTCTCTGTTGGGATTGTCAAAAATCAGAATCAAGGGCTGAGACGGGCCATAGACCCATCGACCCCATGTGAAGATTGAACCATGACATCTCCTGTTTCATGACAGATTTATATACAAACCATCTGGGCTCCACTACATTGTGCTCTCCGGTGGAAATCCACAAATTGCTTGTGATGTTGCTCATGACTAGTGCACTGATGCCAAGGGCTACAAGCTCGATTGCTGTGAGGCTCACGCCATGATGCAGCACATCCTTGGCAGACTGGGGTTCTGAACCACAAGATGAAGTCTCTACAGCTCCTTCTCCTTCTCCTGGGAAGGCCTCTCTTCATCCTGCCAGGATCATTTGTGAGGATGGCTGGGTTGAGCCTAAATGATTAGAAGGGCATTTGGTGCTACTCCTGAGTCGCTCAGATATATTTTGAGCTGCACCGCACATGTCAAAGGAAGCAGCGGAGATACATACAGGGCGGCTTACCCTCATAGGAGGTCTGAGCAGGACCGGTGGCAGGCGTTGAGTCCATTGGCTAAGCAGATGTGTTTGTTTCCTTCAAATATTCCATATGAAGGACAGCAGGCACGACAGTCCATCTTGTAAGCGGACAGCGGATGAGGGATACATTTCTTCGGGTGTGTGAACTTCAATGTCAATCAAACATTTATCCATTGCAAGTTGTGGTCTTGGGGCAGACTCTGGCCCGCATACTTGTGAACATGATCTCTCCTGGTGGATTTTCCTTCCACATCCTGGACTGGGGTGGGTTGGGAGTCAATGGGAAAGCGGAGGGTGTTGAATGCCTGCCCGATGGCATAACTTATGCCACCTGTGGCAACAGAGGAGATGATGACTGGAGTGAGAAGGAGAAGAAGTTGCCATTGCATAATGAGGGAATTTGGAAAGTCATGGTACTAAGGTGGTGCAGTGCCTAGGTATCATCCTACAACACACAAAGGCGCAACCATACTGTTGAACCAGTGGCATCCAAAACTGAAGGGGGAGAGGCAAGGATGACATGACAGTACATACCATCATGCCAAAGGAGGTGGAAGTGGGAGTCAATGGGAAAGTGGAGGGCATTGAATCCCTGCCTGATGGCATAAGTTATGCCACCTGTGGCAACAGAGGAGACAATGACTGGAATGAGAAAGAGAAGAAGTTTCCATTGTACAATGAGGGAATTTGGAAAGTCACGGTACTAAGGTGGTGCAGTGCCTAGGTGTCATCCTACAACACACAAAGGCGCAACCACGCTGTTGAACCAGTGGCATCCAAAACTAGAGGGGGAGAGACAAGGATAACACAACAGTACATACCATTGTGCAAAATAGGACCAGAGGGGGAGAGGTGAGGATGACATGACAGTACATACCGTTGTGTCAAAGGAGGTGGAAGTGGGAGTAAAAAGCTAAAGGTAGAAAGGTGTGAGGTTTCACGCGCACCGATGGGCATGGGAACATGGATGTAACCTGATATTGTCTTTCATGAATACGAACCTGCCAAGTCTGATATGAAAGCTGAAATGAGTTTAGTAGATGCAGGAGCACGCAGGGTGTCTTCAATGGCTTTTGAGTCATAATACACATGAAAGACCAGGATACCACTACCAAAAGCTTCTCTGGTGCTGCTGGCCCATGCGTGGATCATGATGTCCTGGATACATTGTGCATCAGCATGAGGGGGGCAGGCCAATGCTGTTTGATCCCTACTAGGAGCCATAAACGAAGTCCGTCTTTGGCAGTGCAGTAAGGATGCAAAGAGGATGTTTGTGAGGTAAGATTGTCAGGATAAGCTGCAACTAAGTGATCTTAATGAAGGGTAAGCTGTATAATCATGTTCAGCAACTTAATAAGCCTTGGTTGCTTTGAAGATTTCTTCTCCTTGCTGATGGAGTTCATTGTTGAGATTATTGTGTGAGTCTTGGGAGTGGAAGTGGATACTGCTGAGAAACTGTGCTTTGATGCTCTCATGGGGTGTATGACATCTAGAAGGGACTGTGGGATTGTTGAAATTTGCGATGAAGGGTTGGAGAGCTTCAGGAATGTATATTGGGGGGAGCAGTAAGCTCATGGATGCATTTGAAGACAGTATTGGTGGCCCTGTTTTGGCTTCGACCTTTCCACCAGTCTTCAACAACACCCCAACTGTCACCAAAAACTTTGATGCAGCTGCCTTCTGGGCTTTAACTGAGGAGTGTGATAATGAGAAACTCCATCACAACTGCCTCTGCCCAGCCGATGTCTCAATTCTTGTCCTTCCACCCTGAGAGGAGTTGCCATGCTCTCCAATTACTGTTGATCCAAATTGCAATACCAGTACCTGAGCTAGCATCTGAGCAAGCTGAGGGGTCAATGACTTCAATGGGCCCTGGAATGGGTCAAGCAATGATGGGTTGCCTGAGACTGGCTTTCCACCAGCAGAGGTCTTCTCCTATATGCTTGGGAGGGGAACAAGGTATGTGTGGACAGTTGTGAAAGATGGATAGCATGTATTTGAGGGAGACGAGATAGGCCTGCCCTGTGGGGAGGACCAGAGATGTGTGCAAAAGCTTTCCATATAGCTGTTGCACTTCCTGAAGGGTATGTGAGGACCAAGCTTCCCAATCTCAAATGGCAGCTAGATGTTTCTCTTTCTTCTTCTGTGGGATTGAGATGGAACATGTTGCAATGTCCCAGAGAAAGCCAATGAAAGGAGTGCATGACAAAAAGAAGATGTCTTTTGCCAGCTCCCAAGGTATGTCCAGGATTTTGGATAAGCAATTGATGTCATCGAAGCAGTAAGTGAAGAGTGCATCCTTTGGTGAATGCAGAGACGCTGTTGATAGATGAAGGATGGGGAATGATAAGTCTTCATTGAATTCCTCAACTCTGCTGTCTGGCATGGTTGATCCTCGGAACCATTTATGCCCTCCATTGATAAGCAGCCCTCTGTTTCTAGTGACAATAGCAGAGCAAGCCTTACAAAGGTTGTTGTAGTCTTCAAGATGCTCCCAAAGAATGCAAATGAATAAATGATCATCCACCCATTTAGATAGTGGACCAATCCCTTGTGATCTGAAGATGTTGGCACCTGTGTCTGTGATTTTGCTATAACTTCCTGCAGAAGCAGAGAATCCGAAGCAAAAGTTTGAGTCAATGGCGAATTCATTGTTTCCTGTTCTAACAACCAGGCCTGGCCATTGTGACAGATGGAGGGGAACTGTGTGATAGGCTTCTGCCATGTTGCAAACTGCTGCCTATGAGCCTGGAGGAAGGGACCAGATGAGGAGGCAGATGGTTGATGCCGTGCCCCAGGTACAGGGGTAGAGGTCGGAGTGGATGGAAGAATTAATAGAAGAAATAGCAGTGGACAGATATAAAGGAAATAAGAGGTTTTGTACAAGCTGAAACTTGCCTGGCTTTCCTGGTTTAGGAACCATGGAAAGCGGAGCTGTCTGGAAAGGACCAATGGGTTTTTCTGTGTCTGATTTAGATAAGGGACCAATATAGCATCCAGTAGAGTATTCACAATTCAGTATGGTAGCAAAGGCATTGTAGTGTGTGTGTAACAAAGGGCTATTAGAGAGGGTGTATGTGTGCAATATACTGGGGACACTCTTCATAAAACTAATATGTAAACCATTAGGAATATGTGCATATTTATTAATAAGATGTGAAGAGTAAAGAAAATGTAACCATGCTTCAGGCTGATATGGAGTGAATGTCTTACATACTCTCACTTTGAGGACACTCTTGAGCTCCATGATCCTTCACTCCACATCCAGAACACTTATGCACGTGAGATCAGGCTGTGCTGGAATACCCTTTTGGTCTTTGTTAATTATAGCAGAGCTTGAGGCTCTCATGATTGACCAGGTGACCCTCTACATTTCAATGACATTGAGTTTTTGTCCACTGTAGGGAGTTATGTTACTCTGGGCTTGTATTGATGGTTTTTACTTAGTTTCACTTGTCATTACTTTCCTTAGTTTATGTACGCATTTTTACTGCTTATGTAAACAAACAATCTTCTTAAGCCACCACCATGAGCAGTGCTCTTTCGATTGCACTTTTCTCTCTGAGCACTACCTAGCTCTAGTCCAGAAACCCTCTAGGGTTGAATGCACCTCCTTGCAGGTATAGCAGCAGGCAGCAAGACCCAACACTTTCTACACCCAGTAGAATTGTTGTACCCACACCGTCCTATCATCAGACAATGTTGGTCCCACTCCAAATTTGGGGCACATACTCGGCTAAGGGCATAGTGCAAGAGCTGAAGCCAAGCCCCAACCCCTCTGCTTCTCTGCCCGAGCATGGTACCTAACACTGACATTGTCCAACACTTCAAATCACTCCCAACCAGTGCACTCAACTTTGACCAGTCAATGCTGTCTCGCAAGTTATAAAAACGCCCAAATATGGAAGCTCATATCAATGATAACCCAAATGTATTGTCAGCAAAGCAGCCAAAAGTTATCACTTGACCAGATGTCGAGTGTGCCTTAGTTCTATGGGTCCAGCACATGGAACATAAAGGTGAAACAGTCACATCACATATGTTGTATGAGAAGTGGAAGAGCTTTGAAGATGAATTTAATGTGCCAGAAAAGGAGAGACTGCTTGGTAAGGCATGGGTGCAGTCATTCTGTAAAGCCTACAAGCTTTGTGAGCACTGCTGGCATAGAGAGGCTGGTTCTGTTGATCCTTGGGCTGAGGCTGCCGAACTGGAGAGGGAGCATTGTCACAGAATTTTGGCAAAGTTTGCTCCATGGGATCAGTGGAATTTTGATGAGATGTCATTCTTCCTTAGTGAGTGTAGATTAGTTCCTGAATAATGATGGTTAATTTAGTTATTTATAGTGCACCTCCTGACCATGGTCTTGCATCACAGCAAATGAGTGGCAAGAAGAAAGAAAAATTCTGCATTTCTATTGGGCTAGCATGTAATGCTAATGGCAGTGAATGGCTTGAACCCATCTTCATTGGAAGAGCAAAGAAACCACAATGCTTCAAAAAGCAAACACCAGAACAGCATGGGTTTTATTACCACAACAATAAAAAGGCTTGGATGACATCAGTCATTTTTGAAGAGTAAGTTAATTGATGATTTATTACATCTTGTTCAAGTCTAATCCATCATAATGTAGGTGGCTCAAGAAGTTTGATCTTCAAATGAAGCAGCAAGATCACCACATTTGCTTGTTTGTCAACAATTTTTCCGCCCATTATATTTCATATCAACCTTTGAACATCAATGTTGAGTTTTTCAAGCCCAATATGACATCATATGTACATGTTAGGTACTGTGCTCAGGCAGAGAAGCGGAGGGGTCGGGGCTTGGCTTCAGCTCTTGCACTGTGCCCTTAGCCGAGTATGTGCCCCAAATTTGGAGCAGGACCAACATTGTCCAATGATAGGATAGGTGGACCACTTTAGTCTGCTTTGAGGGTCAGGAGGTAAAGGCTACTAGTGGCAGTGGAGTGGTGGAAACTGGTTCTAGATCTAGACCTTGCAAACAGGAAGAGATGCTTGCACTACTATGTCTGGGGATCTATTGCCTTGCTCTGCTACAAACACCGCCAAACACAGTTGCTGACTCTCCTCCTGGCTAGGGGTCCCCTAGTCCAGTGGGCTGACTAGGAGTGGGGCAGATGGAGTGGGGGAAGTAAGTCAGAGAGGAAGGGGACAAGGGAATTGGTTTGTTGGATGGAGGGAAGTAAGAGTAGTCAACTTAGAGCATGGCTCTAAGTTGGAGTGGAGGAGTGGAAGCAACAACAAGATGAGACTTGTGTCCAGAGTGAGCACAGTCCTACGGAGAATTCCCACCAGTAGAAACTGAGGGAAGACAAGTAATATTAAGACTAAGGCTACCAGCTAAGTACATGATATGTTTATATCCTTCTAAGTAAGGAGGTAGTGATCAGTAGTCCATATCATAAGGCTATGTGCTGAGTATTCAATTTGTAAGTATTACTACAGATTGTATTCTAAGTCAGTTTGAGGCACGAGAACGGACTTAGAATGAGCTCTATGTGGTGGTACAGCTTTTCAGAAGTTCTCACCCTTCTTGCTTCATACCATCACGAAGTACTCACAAGTCCTTTACTGCTCGACTACACTCTTGTTTCATCACATTTAATCTACTTAAGACTACATGTTATTTAATCAACATGCCGTGAATTCAAAGTGATCCCAACATGGATGTCTGTCCCGACTATGCTTCCAATGACTTTGTCAACACACGAGCCCAACTTATTAACAGGAACATTACTGAAGAACAGGCAGTTCAACTGCTCAGGAACATTTGGGAAGTGAACAACAACACCGACAAATGCTTGTGGCAACAGCAAATGAATGACGACAGAGACAAACAAGCTCATTGTGATCGTCTAAAAGAGGACAAAGAGGAATGCATAAAGCGAGAACGCTTAGCAGAAGAGGAAGAGGCCCACAAGGAAGAACAGAAGAGAAACAAGCACAAGTACACTCCAATCCAGAACACAGGCATCCCAGACGACCTGGCTATCACACCGTGTTCCTACACACTTCGCAAGTTAGACAAAGGAGAGTATGTCGAAATGTGGTATTTCACTAACGACGGACTTGATGAAGCATTGGTCAAGAAAACGATGGATGATGATGCCATGGTTTTGTCTACCCTCGCGGACGGTTCGACAGCATGGGTCTCTTCAGCATCAACTTGCAGCACTTGGTCTGCCATCAATGACGAGAACCTCCCATTTGAGGATTTCTGTCAGGCCTGCCTGCGTCTCCTGGACGCTCTACTAGAAGTGGATTGGCCACAGGACAGAATTAGGATTACGGCGCTCTTTTGGAGAAACTTACAGGTTCACAAGTATTGTTCTCTCCCCGACCCATGGACACAGAGAACTCTGCTAGTCTACCAAGCGGAACAACACAAATGGTGGCACATCATAGCCAAGTCTGCAGCAGACCTGTATGATCTCTCCGAGATCAACGAGAAGGTTCTAGAAGAAATGAGAGGAAGAGTCTATTAGGAGGAGTGTTTGAAAAGAGACAACGCTCGAGATTACAAGGTCAGTATCAGCAGCGGACAATACGTGTATCATTTACTCATCGTACTTTTCTTCTGATTCGATTCTATTGATTATAAAAAATGCTCCATGCTACGTGCCACATGCCTCATGCTACATGCCATATGCCACATGCCACATGCCACACACCTCACATCTCATCATGCACCACAGTCTGATCAGCGGACCAGCTCTTCATCTAGGCAACGAGACACTAGAGACGCGCATAAACACTCAGCATCACCAGAGCATGCTCACAGAACCAAAAAGCCTCACCAGGATTTTCATTCAGGCACAAGTGGAGGCATCCTCTCCACGTGTGCCATATGCCTTGGATGGAACCCACACAGGATTATTGAGTGCAAGGCACCCAAACTGTGGGACGAATCTTATGACACTCTCTGTGCTTGAATCGGTAAGGTACTTACCATGCAAGACGGAAAACCCATCTGCAGCTGACTGGCAACATGTCAGTGGATGTATCGAGATCACGCACAATCACAGACATTTCTGCTCCAGATGCAGTCTCTTGTCTCACAGAGCTCAGATGTGTCCTTGAGTGCAGAAAACTTAAGGCCCTCACTCCGTATAATGCAGAAGCTTGGGCTTCAAGACTCATTGCTACCGGACTCATTGACAGATACCCTCACATCCCTGACGGCCTTTGTCGAGGTTTCATTCTCAATATTCCTATTATTAAAGTCACGCAAGCCCCTCCTAATAAAGAATCTGTCAAGACATATTGACAGGAATTTCTCTCCATTGTACAGACTGAACTTGAAGGGATGCTATATTGGTCCGCTCGAAATTAATGAGGTTGAGAGTCTTATCGGGCCATTTCAGTCGTCACCCTTCTCTATTATACCCAAGCCTGGTCGGCCTGGGCATTACCGCATTATTCAAAACTATTCCTTTCCTCACCTTCCTTCAGCCAAATTTCCTAATGTGTCAATCAACTTGTATATTAATGCAGATAATTTTCCCAGCACTTGGGGAACGTTCCACATGCTTGCGCTCACAATCAGTAGACTGCCACCAGGCTCCCAAATTGCCATTAGAGATGTGTCTGAGGCATATCGCATGGTGCCAATTCATCCCTCACAATGGCCAGGTTCTGTCGTCTGAATCTCGGATGAACACTTCTGCATTGACACATGCATGTGTTTTGGCTTACGTCCATCAGCCAGAGCCTATGGAAATCTCGCAGATGCAGGTCTGTATTTGTTTCACTCAAAAGGAATTGGCCCAACTTCAAGATGGGTCAACGATCACTTATTCATTCGGATTCACAAAGAGCACATTGCAGCTTACAACGAAAAGAGAAAACTATGGCACAAGGAGATTACAAAGAGAGGACAACAGCAAGATGGAGGCAGGATATGGTTCGGTGGCCACATCTTTGAAGATGGGACATTGGAGGAATTTGACGAGGATTGTCGGTTCCCGATCATCAACTTGTCAGGAGCATAAGCAAGGTCAATCGAGGACAGTCGTTTCTCGTGCAGCCTCGCTGACATTGATGAAGGATCCAAGGAGCTTAACCTACCATGGGAGATCCCCAAGGACAAACTGTTTGCATACTCCAATCCTTACATTGGCATCATTTGGGATCTCACACAGGACAAAGTATACCTTTCCAGAGAGAAGAAACAGAAATACCTCTTGGCGATTGAAGTGTGGCAACAGCACAGCGTGCACATTTTACTTGACATACAACAGCTGTATGGTAAGCTGTTACATACAACGCTTGTCGTCCCAAAAGGACGTGCTTATCTTACATCCCTGGAAGCTATGCTACGCCTCGCCTTTGAGAAACCTTTTCTCCCACACAGACCAGTCAAAAGCCTTGAACAAGACCTCCACTGGTGGAAGACACTACTTCAGAGTTTGTTTGTTGGACATCCAATACCGAAGCCACTCACATTACACAACCCAGCTGCATACTCAGATGCCAGCTCTGGTGTTGGAGTTGCTATCATCATTGGAAACAGATGGCGAGCTTGGTGCTTATGCAAAGGCTGGCAGACGCTCAGTGGGAAAAAGGACATTGGGTGGGCAGAAGCAGTTGGATTCAAGCTCCTTACTCTGTATATTGTCAGAATGGGAGGATCGAAAAGACACTTCAGAGTCTATGGGGACAACCAAGGTGTCATTGAAGGCTGGAGAAATGGGCGCAGCAGAAACATGGTAGTCAATGCCGTGTTCAAACAAATCTTCAACCTTATCTACAATTCCCCAGCACCTTACTCATTTCACCCAGCTTATGTCACGAGCAAGCATAATCCAGCAGACGATCCATCAAGAGGCGTCTACGGTAACACAGAGTTCCTCCTCCCAATGCTCTATATACCCGCTGAACTGCATCCCTTCATTGTCAATCCCTTCATTGTCTCCACGGATCCATCAGACTACAGCACAGATGGAATTGACTTGTATCACACTGACGGAACTGCTCGTGACAATCCCAATCAAACCCGCAGCAATGAATGCAAGGACGACTCAGACTCACTCTTCCTCATCCATCAGAAACAGCAACAGCACTGCTTATAACTCACAGTTCAAAGCCGCTATTTCAGTAGAATAGCCAGCCAAGCCTCAACCTTACAAACCAGGATTGATCCCAGCGCCGTCACAACTACATCTCCATTGCTTAGCGCAAGAATGAATGAGATTATGGTTCCCGCTGAAGATAAGAGTAGCAACGGGACCAGATGGAAAGTTCCTAGCCATCATGGAAGACAATTTGGAGAGAGTGTTGACAGTTATGAACCTATCCTGGGCGATTGGAATGAGGGAATGCTATGGGGCAGGCCTGTTGGTTTTTCACATCTTCTGTGATGAACGAGCCATTCCAGAAGACCAACGCTGTCCCGTTGACACATGTACACTTTTGAACTTCATTGCCAGCTGTGCAGGTTCATACTCAGGAAAAATGTTAGTTAACTATGTCTATGCCATAAAAGTGTGGCACATGCTACATGGTCAGCCATGGAAGCTGAAAGCATCCTTGGATGGGGCGATTGAGCTTACACCGATCAACTCCAAACAGATCAAACGCGAACCATTCACCATGAAATTGATTCTAGAGATTTGAGTGCACCTCAATCCATCATTACCTCTTGATGCCGTGGTATATGCATGTTTGACCAGTGCATTCTATGTGTTCTGCAGACTAGGAGAGCTAACAGTAAAGATGATAAAAGGTTTTGATCCAGAGAAACATGTCAAATGCTCGAACGTGGAATTCAATGTCAAGGACCATCACAAATTTTTAGTCACCAAGATCTTTCTACCACGTACCAAGGTTTCAGCAGTTGGGGAAGGAGTGTATTGGGCGCAACAAGAGGGTCAAGTGGACCCAAAAACGGCCCTCCTCAATCATTTCGCAGTTAACAATCCCCGGCCCAATGACCATCTTTTCACATGGAAACATGTGAAAGGACCCAGACCCTTGACGTGGAGCGAATTCTGGAAATGGGTCAGTGGTATCATAAAGAGAGTAGGTCTAGGAAACCTCAAAGGCCACAAATTGCACATAGGAGGCACTCTAGAGTACTTACTGCATGAAGTTCCATTTGATGTTGTCAAATCTATAGGAAGGTGGTCGAGTGAAGCCTTCACAGGATATCTGCGCAAACATGTGCTCATACTGGCCCCATATCTGCAGGAATCCCCCATGCTAGAGCTGTTTACCAGATATACCATGCCTCCTGCACATTAACAAGGTATGTGCATCATTCTATGCTTCGCCCTTCTCCTTCAAGATGGGAGTCCATGCTGCGCCTGATGCGTCGCAGGGCTCCTTTGGACTTTTGGGTATCACAGCTCATCCTGGACTTTCCCCACAGGTTTGAAATGATGTTTCGGGTCGCAAACCCTTCAGGTTTGAGCCCAAATAGCCCCACTAGGGCGTTGTTCCTATTTAGAAAAATCAGATGTCATTACTTAGCAATAAATCTGATTTTCTTGCTTGATCATCGCAAAAACTGGAAGCAACACATAGAGGAAAACATAAGTCAGAGCAGATATCAATATGTATGCAATGGATCAGTAATCAAGTGGTTATAGGAAATACCAGTGATCCAGGAAGTAAGAGCTATGTTCCAAAGGGGAAAGTATATACCTAAATGGGGAAAAGGGTTCCAGTTGAATGGAACCTATACATAAGGTAACTGATGAGACAGTCAAGCAGGAGCACAGGTGTTAAGACCGTGCTCAGGGGTAAGGCAGAGTCTGAGGGGCTTGGCTTCAGCTCATGTGCTGTGCCCCTTAATTTTGGATTGTAGTCCGACACGAGTTCTACGAGCTCCGACAGGACGTTGGAGTGGAGGTCCTCTGACGAAGGAGGACTGATGGACTACTATATGAGCACAGGAACGTCGGGCAGAGGTTGGTCCACCTGACAGGAGAGAGGCAGAAGACTACTGCAGTCAGAACCAATAGTAGAAGTGGAGCGGAAAGGACTGCTCAGACAAAGTCTGAAACAGAGCAGAAACAAAGAGGATAAATGTGCGAGAGTGCTGGGCTCAAGTCTGACACGCAGGAAAGGCAGCCAATGTGTGGGAAGTTGGATGAGTGGAGGAGGTGGCTGACCTAGGGAGTCAATCCCCTAGGCCAGCAAACAGGAGTTATGACAAGAGCTAGCTCAAGTCCAGGGACAGAAGAACAGGGCTTAGAAAAGGTAATATTCAGACTGAAGATCTACAGACAGATGTACATATGCTTATATACTCTAAGTAAGTAGCATAGCATAGCGGAAGGCTATGTGCTGAGTGTACAGAATTACTAGAAAGATGACTGAGACATATGAGAAAGAGGCTCGGAGAACAGTATGTATGCAACGGATCAATAATCACTCGGGTATAAGGATTACCGGTGATCTGAAAGGAGGAACTATGATACTAAAAGGAGATAGGACCAGTTGAGTGGTTCCTAGTCTAGGAGTGGACCAGTGAGGTGGTTGGGCAGACCAATAGTTGGGTGGAGCAACACAAGAGAAACTGAAGGAACCAAGTGGGTCAGAAAAGTGGAGATGGTGGAGGGAGTAGGAGTAGGATCAGGCGGACCAATAGGGTGGAGGAGTGGAGCTCCAGATAGGGTCAGATGGTAGGGGTATAGTGTCAGAGGAAATAGGGGTAGTGTCAGAGGAGTGGAGCAGAGTTTTGTGCATTTGTTGAAGAAGGAGGGATGGAGTGGATGGGGAAACAGGGGGCCGGACCAGCAGTAGAGACATCTATGAATGGTATTGGGAGTGGTTGAATCTGGTATATGACAACAGGAGTGGATGCAGAGACTGACTGGATTGAATAGAGGCAGGTGGAGCAGAAGTGGGGGGAAAGCGGAAAGGGTATAGGGTCGGGTGGAGCGGATATCAATATTGTCAGAGCAGTTGGATCTGGTATATGACAGTCAGCCTGGTTGGTATGAGGATGAGCATCAACAAAAGCATAGACAGACAGCCAGTCAGCAAGAGTGAGATTTTGACGTGAATTTGAGCATTTATTAGGAGGTCGAGCAGATGTATGAGGAGCAGGGTTTAAAAGTCCAGTTAAGTCCGGTCTTTTGACCAATTTTCAAAAGACCGGACCCAAACCGGTCTGCATAAACTCAACCTTGTACTGCAACCTGGACCGAACTCTTAGAAACCAGTCAAGCACAGTAGCAATGAGGTTCACAGTTGGTTGCTGACTGGTTGCAGATGCAACCAGTCCGTAACTGCGTACAACTGGTTAGGACCGCTCCGGAAGTCTACATAGGGCAAAATCAGTAACTACTATACAACGTGTTTGCAGGTGATGTACAGGTGCCAGGTTACATAGCCTGCCAGAGTATCCCGGCACCACATGTCCAGCTGAGCGGATGTGCAATTTTCTTCTTTGTTCATTTTTCTTTTGTCCATCAGCGTCGAGTTCGGCATAGCTCACACATCCTCACTTGTACTTACTATTGTTCTTTGCTCCCACCCACCACTCCCCTTAATTATGAACCATAGTCTCTTGCTTTGTTTTAATCTCGTTGTCAACATGATATAATTGTCAAATGTCAGTTTATCAATTACCTTGGCCTGTTGCTCAAGAAGTCCACACATGATCAAACTCGTAAGCAGGTTTTCCCGCCCTCCCAGTGGCTCCACCTGCTTGCATCCCACCCCGAGCTAATGCTTGGACCAGCCCAACACCTCAGATCATGTCACCGACTCTTTATAGCACCAGACAAAGCTGGACATCATCTGTACCCTGCAAACAACTTTTTTTCAGGTGGTGCGGAGACCACCACTGACCATTGCTCCCGTCTCAGTGCTGAATGCTTCGAACGATTACAGATGCTCAAATTCTCATGGTGCAAGTCTCTTGCTGACTCTGCTCAAGCAAACTCAGGTATTGTTGAGGAAGTTTTGCTAGATGAGTACAAAGATTTCCTTCTTGTGGATGAGGGCATGGTGCAGTGGGAGAACGAAGCTGGCGAAGTCGAGACCGTTTTGTAGTAGTCTGTACTATCCAAGTCATGTTCATTTGCATAGGTAAATATTTGTGTTTCATGCAACCGGTCCTGGTATAGACCGGTTGTGGTCGACTTTTCATCGGTTTGATGTTACTATCACCTGATTCGCAATGCACAATCGATGGGTAATGCACAATGCACTCCAGAGCTCACCACTCTACATATATTTCATTCGGAACAGATGGAGGACAAGTATTAGCATATGTTCAATAAGACTACCAAATCAAATATTTAAAATCAGCACTGTGAAGCCTTCCCGAGATGAAACATTGTGCGAGTGTACCCAAAATGAGTGATTTTTAGACACTAAATCCAAGATCCACCCAGATCCCATTAACCTATCAACATAAGAACTTCAACATATGTGAAATACACCATTCTGAATCTACTCCAGGTGTTTATATGTCAATAGAACACCACCACAGCGTGCTATTCATGGTTCATGAGCAAAGCATGACAGTCAGGCTAGATTGGGAAATCACACTCTTGGCTTGGTTGAGTCTCCGCTTTGTTTGCATTCGCCAACACTGGACTTTCATTCGCTTTGCGTGCTGTCGGACTTTGGATATCATTGTGTATTGGCCGAGGTGCCACACGTGACATGGTGTGACGAAATTGTGCATTTCTATTGTGTTTTCGACATCTCAACTTCCAGTGCTGCCACTGCAACAAGCTCACAATAAAATAAAATAATTCTTGTTGGGCCTAATGCGCAGAGACCTAAGGTACACACTACAGTAGATCCGATACAAATATGTGTTGTTGTTGTGTTGCTATTCAGCAATAAGTGAAAATTGTGCATTTCCCGTCGAATGATAGTAGAGGTCAAACAAGGCAACCGGCAACTGCAAGATGTCAAATTAAGGGAAACCGAGACCGAAAATTCGGTCTTAAAAAGTTGCAGTACGGTTCGGTCTGCGGTCTTTGACCGGTTGCGCAACCGGACTTTTAAACCCTAATGAGGAGTGTCATTTGTGATCTTCTGCTTCTTTGCAGGTCGAGTGTATGCAGTGGGCTTATCGCGTGGCTTGCATTTCAGGTTTAGGGACATTTTTACAGGTACAGGACATCATACCCATTCCACACTTACATAGCTGAGCAGGACAATGCTGGAGAACAATGGTTCGGGTGCCACTTATGTCCCATCGCCCTAATTACAACCCTCTGATAATGCATATCATGCACACAATAGCAATGCATTATGTGTTATGCATTATGTCTGCATTTTCAGCCCGCCCATGTTGGGATCCTCAAAAGTCCATACATTACAACATATATTATGCATAGTTACGATATGCAATGTGAACATGTCAACTGTAGGTACAGTACTCAAATAACGAGTTCGTTTAGAGACCGAGATTTGCATTATTCTACTAGACCAATTTCTCCCGCATCCGCTCGCCTCTGATCACCACACCTATTTCCTGTCTTTGCCAGATATCAGGTCAAATGCACTGACAGAGCCTCTATTTGCCTGCTTCACTCTATAAGTGTGTTATTTCTCTACCAAAACCTTACTATAGCCAAGATCCAACCCCTGGTCAGGCCGCTTACATGGTTTTTGCACTATATTGGTTCGGCCCCGAATGGTAGTTGGTGGTGTAATGGCAGACAAAGTAGAACCGAATATATTGTGGAACAATTGAAGCTAATGAGCGTAGTCAGGAGTTAGACGTTTCGAAACAGTCAGGAACCAATGGTATACGAACGGACGCTATAGAGTGGTGCAACCGTTACACAACTCTGTGCGGAATACGAAAATGACACTGTCCAAAAGGTGGCGGAGTGGGAGCGGAAAACCCGACAACGTGGAACCGGGTCGTTCATTGTGTCTTGATCAAGGATTGGTCGAAGATGTCGCGCAGATGGCCGTGAACGTCCCGAAGTGGTATGGATTTTTGTTCTCGCTCGTGGAATTTTATTGATCTGCATTTATAGACGGCATATTCTTTGTCTAGGAGACTAGGAGGATTTAATTTAGCCTTTCGTATCCATCGAACATTCCTTCACGCTGAACCTGATTTTCCCCATGTTCTTCAAGGGTGTCGTGTGTTTTGAAAAAGTGTAGAGTATGATCACTATGCGAGTTGACGCCGTGTCGATGTTCGTTGAAATCCATTATCTTGCCCTTGTCGTAGTCAACCAAGTTCACACTCGTACTAACGTCCATTTCAATAGTCGCCAAGTTTACTACAATTTTGGCATGTCTCCACTGCACCAAGAGCCCTCAACGCCAGTATAACGGGGTGCTTCCGTGAGCCTTCACGATCCTGCAAGCCTCGTCAAGTGCATCAACAACATCCTGTGGGAGGGGTCCTTTCTCCGAGTCAATACAATTTTGCTCTAGCTGCGCTGCACTGCTAGCGCCTAGGATGATACCATCTTCTGGTGTCAGTAAAGAATGATGTTGGTACCAACGAAGGGCAGCCTCCGTAAGGCGAAGACCATGTTTGTCCTGTCCGACTCATTAGTTATATGGACATGGCGCAGCAGGGAGACATACGGTAGCGGCTTTCACAACCTCGAGAGCTTTGAGGTAGCCTTCCGTAAGATACCGTGCTCGGTACATCTGGCCCATCTTCGACTTCGGGTCAAAGCGACCACCCTGGGGAGCTGCCTCCTCCGTGGAAAGCACCTTGCCCGCAAAGAGACCACCACTACATTCTGTGCTGAGGCTTCCTTTCCAAATAAGATTCTCGAACCCCACTCACGCTAATGGGTTATAGCTAACGAGACGCAAGCCATACTTCCGGCAGCAAGGAAGGAGCTCAGGTTCCATCTCCCGGGTGATCGCGTTGTACATCCTACGTGCACTCATGAGTACCCTTCTCTCACAGCTGGACAGTTGTACGAACACCTGGTAGATCTTTGGCAGCACATAGCCATTCGCTTTGCAAATTCCGACAACTTCTGCAACCTCCCAAGCTGCAAAGTTGCTGTTTCATGGCTTAATCCTGAAACTTGGCAAGAGAATTCCACGAAAACACACCTCAGACCAAATATCTCGCTAATACCAGTCAGATTCCATGGATTACAGAATCGCTCGAAGGGAAGTGGACACTCACAAACGACCCTCCATATAGAGCTTGTTGATTTCTCGTACAGTGTCCTCAAAGGGAACACTACGATCGGGAGCATGCAAATATAAGACCCGGACTTTGTCACGCTTCAGACATTGAAGCGACGTGAGGAAAGTAGACCGCAATATCTCTGGGCTATGAGTCCCCGGAGTGACAGGGTACACTCTACAACAAATCAGGCACATGGTTCACAAGCGCAAACCACTGCATATGACGCACTTCGTGTCAATCGTCGCGTTCTTCAATTCAAGCTGGGCCAAGATCTGGTGATGGCAGTAATTCGGTTAAAGCGAGGGTTCAAACATCTGCATGCAAGCACCGCACCTGTTCAGTGGTCCCCTCGGCATATATCCGTGCGGTGTCCACTTCAGTATGACCGTGACTGAAGAAGACGTCCAGGATTTCCTGACAGTCCTTCTCGCTGGACGTCCGCACTCCGTTCTGGCCCTCGAACCCCATGGTCATCGTCCCCTTTCCTCGGGGTCAGCGCGATAGTCAAATCAAACATCTAAATTCCTTACAAACAAAAGAGGAATGCGAGTCGACATATTGGAAATGGAAACGGCAGAACTAGTTCAGAATTGTGCGCTGATGATATTGGTTCAACCAAGTATTAGTCTTGTTTCATTTGTTTATGGGAAACCGACTTACGTGTCATGTGGATCATGGACACCCGCTCTCCTGATGCACTTCTTGTCATGTGTCTGAATCTGCGGGAAGGCTACGGAGATCTGAGGCGAGTTGGGCTCATGATAGCATATATATTAAGATAAGATGCTCCCGCCTCGTGTTTGCAAGATCTATGCAGTGCCTCGTACGTGTGGTAGTACTTCTCGTAAATATGACTACATTATGGGGTATGGTATCGCACGTCTATAAAAGAAGAAATCCAAGAAAGAAAGAAAGAAAAAGGACAAGGTTTTCCACCTCACGGCCCGTGTCTCGAATGTGAAGCAGAACCATCAGGGTTTACCATCCCAGATACATTCGTGATGTACGTTCCCCAGTCATTAAGTCTGTGTATTCATCAGCAACGGCCAACCTACCCGAACGAGTGTGACTCACTCGAAACCAGTTGGAGCATTGGACCACATGGCAATCGTGTCCGTGTCCATAATGCTCGCACCAGGGTGCGAAAGCACATTCTGCTGTGGTGTCCCATTCATGAGAGTCTGCAGCCCCTGAGCGTCGTCATCATAGGACGAAGTAGTAGCGGTCCCTTGTGGCTGGTATTGTGCCGAGTACTGGCTCATCTGCTCATAGAACATATCATCCATACTGTAGGCAGGAATAGCGGTCTGTGAATAATCTTGAGGCGGGACCACGTTTTGCATAGATGTCTGTGTAGCGTGCGGTTGCACCGGGTTCCCACCCACGTGAGGATACCACATGTTGTTCGTAGATGAGCTAAGCGACGGGGATGTGTTTGCAAAGTTTACTTGTCCGTGGAGCGGGAGGCGTCCAAGATCATCGCTGTAGAGCGGAAGATTAAATGAATTCAGCGGATTCGAGCGAGACTGAGCTGCTGCTTCGCGTCCAATGCGGCGCGATCCTGCGATGGTGCGGGGTACGTCTGACGGCGGTGAAGTCGTGGGGGGAGCAGATATTGGACTATCTGAATCACGTTCACGCTTCGTTCCGCCAGAAGGACTAGGCTGGGGTAGCGGAAGGTCACCGACAGATGCCAGTTCATACAGGATGTCCCTTTCATATGATTTAAGAATCACTGGTAACATAGATTAAAAATGTGCATACCATAGACGACCAGCGGTGTGCCAGCTATGGGAATCAATGAGAGACATTCTTTGCGCAGTAAAAATCGACAGACCGTTTTTCGCACACCTTCAGTACGGACATGCACTTGTGCACGTCCGCCATCTCTTTCGTAGGATCAGTGTACAGTCCGGAGCGTTTTCCACCCCAGATGTTCAGGAGCAAGACAATACCTGCAGTGAACGCAGGCATCTAAAGCAACCTCAATGTGTACTGAATTCAAGCGATCCGATCGAAAAACGCACCTGTGAATAAGGCGCCGACTGACCAGATCGCCGTCGATATACATCCATAACGTGGCTGCAAGAACGAGCAGCATTTGTACAGATCGCCAAGGAAGGAAATGACAGAGGAGATGGTTTTCGGGGCGACGGAATGAATGGGCGGTGGATGAGGATCTGGACATGATAGTAACTCGAATAGAGGGAATGCGACTGCAAGAAAAAGTCATTAATGTCCCTGTTCGGATCCCATCGGACTTTAGGTCGTAGAAGTTAGCTGCGGCGATAACGAAGTCTAAGCTAAGGCACATACGATGATCAGGAACAGCGTCGATCCATTTATTAAGCGCAGAATCAAGCTCTGCAACTATTTGTTGCTCCCATTGCTGCCCAACGAATCCAAGCAGGACTTTTAGCTTGTTGATCGAATACTGCAGCACTTCGTTAGTCATGAACTCGTGAACTAGAAGAGGTACATACGATAGTGCGAAGGGCAAATGCAAGTATGTGGTTAAGCTTCAGGAAATTGACAAAGTGCGATACGAGAGAAGGTTTGTCAGCAGGTTGTTTGAACATTTGGTCCGGGTCCGGGTGCTCCCAGTACTCGTCATCACATTCGACAGGTAGGTCGAGGTCAAAGCTATAATTTGTGTCAGTTCTGCAGTTGTTAGTGGCGCAGATGAACCCACTCTTCATCCTTGTATTGCGCAAGGTCGTCCCAACGAAGAGCTCATCAATCGGTCTAGGCTGACGAGAACCCTGAGGAACAACCTTGAGACGTCATCGCGACGGTGAATTGTTCCAATCATACCAGAATGCACGTTTCCAAAGCTCTTCTTCGACGGTAGGCTTATTACCGTAAGCCTTGCGGCGATGTGCACCAACATCCTGCGCAAGGCGTATGCCAATCCCAACAATAGTCCAACATGCCTGAGGGGCCGAAGTTCCCTGCAGGTAAAGCACAGATAGCTAGGTACGAGTCAGTAATCCGATGAAGGAGCGTTGGCTCAGCACCCACACAATACACTTGGAGGTCCTCCAGACACGGTGGTCCAAGCAGGGTCTTCCTGACCATCTGTACCTGTTCAAAAAACTTCCATCCCGCCGAATGTTCGTTTTCGCCATCGAGAAGGACGCGGGGATCATCAGAGAAGCGCTGAGCCTACGGAAAGAACCAGTAGGTACACCGCCCCAAATGATGAGTTTCGGCGATGCAGCCCCTGCGCAGCCTTGCGCTCAAAGGTTGGCCGGTGTAACAGCGGAGTTAGAACATTGAGATGTGTGAAATAGAGATCGACAAGGGAGGTAGCGAGATCTTCGTGAGGAAAGCTATAGCTCGGCTCGACAATATGCTTAGCTGCCAGCTCCCACTTCTCCCACTTGAAGAGATGTCAATATTAGAGATAAAACCTATTGACTGCAACTAAATAAACGCACAGGGAAGCATCCATGAAACTCTGGGCGTTTTGGCTGGAGAACGTCCTGTCGGTGTATCTCGTCATCGCCGGTGTACTCCTTTTTGAGGTCGATAGCTTTTTGGACCAACATGATGCCACTCGATTTTCCAAAGAAGCGGGTTTGCATTGGATTGATAGACATATTCTGCATATGATCAGCGAGGCGAACGGATACCATCTCGTCATCATCACTGGATACGAGGTCTTCTAGGGGAGTGGCAGCATAAGGGGTCATGACATGGCTGGTTGAGCCATTCATGTTGCCTTTTTGCCAAGTCTCCCTGTCCATAGGACCGCCTCCAAGTTCCTGAGAGAAGTCTGCATCAGGGCAGAGCTAGAAGAAATCAGCGACGATCATGAAGAGTATCTACCCAACAGACCGACCTTTTGCAGAAGGTTCTCCATCTTCTCCAAGCGATTCTCCAGGCTCTCGACATAACTGAAATTGATAACGGTAAGTACCTCGGACGAATGCAGGAAACGCACGCACCCCTTTGGCGGACCTCGTTTCTATGACAGGGAGCATCAGGCCCCATTCGAGGAGTCAGAAGATCGAGAGGGAGAACACACCTTTGCAGCCTCAACGTACGTACAATCGAAATTATACGCAATGCAGTTAGAACATCTGTGGCCTGGCATCTGGCTTCCATCGCCTGAAAGCGTGCACCCCAAGCCAAAATAGCAAAGACAAGAAATGGTCAAATTTACTCGGAGCACGGGGAGCAGACAGTAATGAAAGCTTACTCACATCGAACTACATCAAACGCCGAAAAATCAACTGAGAACTTTGTACTATCCAAGAGAAGCGGAACTCACTCTTCTTGCGTCTGCATATATCACACGCTCTCTGCACTCGTCGTTTCTTGGACCCTGGCATTGCCAGGGCATTGTCATGCTCGTTGAATTCGTCTTCTGCGGATGACATGATGATGGATTGGGTTGGAACCCTTACGTGCGGGTGTTGCACAGGATATCCACTACTATCAATGGTTCACGTGGTGAAACAAGCTTGGACCTGAGAGAATAAAGCCGACAGGTGTTCGTAACCCTTCGGCACGCGAGCATCACGAGTTTCCTGACCATTTGACTCACATCAATACTTCAAGTAACTGTACTGTATACTTATCATCCTACTGCAAAGTTACAAATAGATAGATCATCGTTAGATCAAGAGTCGCGCTGGTGTTGCAGCGCATCCAATACATAGCACTATGCACTATTGGGAACAAACACGACCCAATTTCAATCTGTGGAAATTTACGTAATTCATATGACTGCTGCAGACAACCTGCTGACAGCTGCTGACTTGGCTTTTGCGGTCTTATGCACGCATTTATCGCGTTTTTTCAAACTGGGAGCTACTGCTCGTGCGGGGTTAGATCTGATTAGATGGTTCTATCAGATATTCTTGATACTGGCTGGTTATAGTAGATCATCTCCGCGGTGAAGTAATAAAAATCGACTCCGCTAGGTTTGCTACTCCGACACCAAATCGGGAAATACAATCCCGGCGGTTTGGTTTGACTTTGGTTTGACTTGAGGTTGGCGGGGGTTGGCGGGGGAGGTACCTGGCGGTGCCTGTGAACGATTTCAATTGGCTGACTATGACTACATAGCCCAAGCCTTACAAACGCGGCGCAGATTGCAATTGGCTAGCAAACGACATCGTATACAATTGGCGGGATACGCCCTACAACTATTAGTACATGAGGCAAGGGTTCGAAAACAAATTGAACACAACACCCTAATCCATAGGAATAACTATCTGGTAATTACGGCGACTACTATTACAACGTAAATGGACAGCGAGGATGACGGAGTACGTATGACATGCAAGTGCAAATTATGTGTGAGAATGCAACGATATGAGGAAGGGTGGGTGGCGGGAAGCGCAGCATGAAGAAAGGAAACGCGCGGCAGAGGAGGGCACCCTGCAGCATGAGTAACATGTTCGCAAAGATAGGAGCATGCGCGTGCTAAAGTACGATAGAAAACGAAAGAAGAAAACACAACCGTGCCGCATTATTAGAGGGCAAGACGATGAGAAACAACAGACCCCATAAAGATCATAGAAGATCCACGTGTTGGCAGAAGAGTCCAACAAGAAAATCACCACCCCGAGTAGTGGTAGTCGTCCGCCCAACTTCGATTTCGGGCCATCGCGCGTCGCTTACGCTCATCTTTATCCTGGGCCTCTGCACTCTTTGTGGCGCCATTCTGCTCGCCCATGGACGTTGTCGAAGCAAGCGGTCGCAACCCATTGAGCACGCCATTGCTCGCTCGTCTCGCGGTCGCAGCTGGGTTGGTGGTACTGCTTACCTGACGCTCCCACAGTAATTGCCTCCGCATGCTCTCTGACAGCTCTTGCCGAAGCATTATTCGACGAGTCGTGCGAGGCGTCATAGGCAGCGCGGGAGCAGGAAGATTATATGGGTGACTGAGGGGTATAGGTGCAGTGGCTTGTGCAACAGGAGCGGCGTGATTCTCCGCTACACGCGTATGTTGAGCCAGTTGCGATGCGATGCCGTTTTCCGGTGCGCGTCGTGACACTAGCGCCTGAAGCCTCTGCTGTGCCACACTGCGCGACACCTGGATCTTATCGTCATCATCGTCGTCATCTTCCCCACTCTCATCTTCCATCTCTTCCTCCTTCGGGCGCCCCTTTGGCCTATACCCCCCTTTCTCGCTCTCTTTCCCCTTCATTCCAGACGAAGGGGGCTTCGAGCTCGACATAGCAGTGATTTGCGCAGCCAGGGGTAACGCCGCCGAACTCTTACTCGTCTGCAGCCTCACAGGCCCCGCAAACCCACTACTACTCCTTTGCGGGACCTGCACATGCTGAGGCTGGCGCTGCATCCGCACAATATCCGCTGTCGATTGGCTCAAACGATACGGATGAGTCGGCGGGAATATCGCAGGGTTGGGGTTCATGAGCTGGGAAAGTAGTCCCGACTGCGAGCGGTTGAGACCCGAGTATGAACGCTTGGGAACCTTTGCGAAGAGGTCACGCTGGCGCTGAGCTTCCAGTGCAGCCCCACGTAGCCCAGTGTCCTTGGCTTCGTGGGCTTTGTCCTCAGCGTCCATGTCCTCAGAGGCCCATCCAGAATCGTCCGCATCAGTGGTCTCATAGTCTTCCTCGGAAGTGCTAGCGACAACGATGGTTTTTCGCTGTTGGGGACCCGCGCCATTACTTGCATTGACAGTAGCATTGCTATTGCCAGCGCCGTTAAGGTTCCCGTTGACGATATTGCCATTCGCAGGAGGAGCAACAGTCGGCCGCACAAGCTTTGGATTGATCGCCGTCATTCCATTCAGAGGGACACCCAATCCATTCAGCGGAGCAACCGATCCATTGACCACAGGGACAGGCGGAGGCGGAGGCGGGGTGGGCTTAGCCGAGCTCCCATTAGCAGACTTGGACCCGTTGGACGAGTTCGAACCAATATTAAACATTGCACGAGGTTTATTATCTTGATTCGAAAGCTTGCGCTGAATGGACGGCCCGATGTGCCTCGCCGAGTGAGACCGTTTCGCTAAGGGCCGGGCAGACGATCTACCCAATTCCTTTCCCTTCTTTGGCTTAGCACTTGCACGGTCTTTCTCCTTCAGCTCCTTCGTTACTTCTTTCTCACCATCAGTGCTTAGCATCTGACTTGAAGCCGCGCTCAACGCATCGAACAGATCTTTCGGGCTTTTCCCGCTTTCCGTCGAGCCGTCACGCTCCGGGGACGCGTCCTCGGGGCTCTGCTGCAAGAAAAACCTTCCGGATGTCTTTGAAGACTCCGCACCCCGGGCAGGTGCAAGCAACGGTAATAGTTCGTCTGGTGGCGGTGACTGCGGCAGCGGCTGTAGGGCTTGCGGTTGACGTTTCATGGTTAGTACGGGCGGGGGAAGCGGCGGTAGAAGGAACGTTGATGATGGCTGTGAAGTACCAGGTGGATCATCATCGAGGGACGGCGTCATCGGTGGAGTGGGTTGGGGCGTGGGGTTGACGACAACGACGCGAGGAAAGTAAGCTTCTGTAGAGGTAGGGGTCGAGGGCAGTTGGACGGATGGCACGGTGGGTTGTCGCGGGGACGGCTTGTCAGATATGATGACATTATTTGGGAGCATGTCTATTATTATTCGGCCTACAAATGGAGACGATTTGGGGCGGAAGGAAGTGCTGAGAGGCGGTGCTACGGGGGTACCTGATGATAATTTGGGTATGGAGGGGTGGTCCGGTACAACGGGACTGGTTGTAGATGTAGGGGAGAGAGGATGTTGATATATAGATGTTGAATGCGGGCAGGGGGGAGTGCCTACATGTGCGGAACAGGAGGAGAAGGCGAGATGAGTAAGTACGAAAAAGGAAATGATCCTCGGACATACCTGAAGGCTGAGCTAGGTTTACAGGGTCGGTAAGGGAGAAGAAAGAATTGCGGGTATCGGACGATACATTGATATGTGATACTGAGTCTGGTGTTGGAGGCTGATATGCCTGTTGAGCTAGAATAAGCTCACGGTGCCATAGCCTCCAGGATATATTCTCAAGGCGGCGACCATCCTGAAGAGACTCTTTACACTTTGCGAAAACTAGGTAGACAGATTTGTCAGTAATTGAAGCGATAACGTATATTTTAGAGTACTTACGGGTCCAGAGAGCGGAAAGAGCTTCATGTCCTTGTAGATCTTTCACTGCATCGGGTGTTACAGAAAGAACAGGAGCAGGAAAAGATGTTAGCATGGAGATTGGATTGAAGCAAGGTGCACGCTTGAAATCACGAGAAGACCTGCCAAAAAACCCAAGAGTTCTTGGAAGGCGGGAAATTCTTGTGTTTGTATTACCGGATAGATTGAAAACGGACTAGACGCCTTGTCAGACGCTGGCTAGTCTTGTAATACCTTGTAAGTCCCTTCCAAGGAATATGGAGAAGGTAGGTAGTAGGATGTGAGAGAGAGCTACTTGAAGTGAGGTTTCATTGAAACCACTTGTCCCGATTTGCACCTTGTGGCCCTGTGGGTCCCCGGTCCGACCGCCAGCGCAACGACACCGGCCTCATGTATATTGACACCCCCGATTATCCACTATTATATTTCCATACCCTAGAGTATCTTATTCCTCCAAATCATGTGCGAGGTCACCAGCTCAAAAATCCACGTAAATCTATCTGCCAGATCCTTCGTGACGAGACTGCTGCGCATAAAAAATTATTTGTGGGTAAATTCTTCAAATTTTTATTTTATCGGTCTGAGCTAGAATCCGATTTTCAACAAGACAGCGACGTGAGATCAATCCATGAGACAGGAGAAACGAGAGGACAGATAAGGTCGACAATACATACGAAGTAACTATATCACTCGATACAGATACCGAAAATGAAAGCGAAAGAGACGGAGGCGACAGCACGCTGAATGCGAAGTGTGGCTCACTCAATTGAACGCAATCTGAATATATCTAGCTATGCGAACGAATATGCAGAATTAGTATATGTACGCTACGCTAGCACAGCCTCTTCTGATGTTGGTCGGTAGCACCGGTACTTGTACCAGTAAGTACTTTCGACCCTGTATTCCCGCGGAATCCAAGTGTGGGGTACTACCCGAGCTCGATACGGAGGAATTCTTGATATCCACGTATGATAGGTGCGGGGGCAATCAACGATCAGCTGAACTTGGCTCACCTCGGACTAGCGGTAGAACTCCGGCAACGGCATCTCACTTTTGCATGTCCCTTTTTCGAGGTGATATTTCAACCCGTTTGCGTTCAAGTACGTCTGTGGCCATCAGGTTTCAACCCTTGTCTGGAACACATACGCCAAGCCTAGACTTACTTTGGTGCAGTCAGGACGCTAATCAGCGGAAATTAATGAGGCGTGCATGTGGGCGCAATGAGACATACTTACGGGACACTTATAACTCTTGTCTTTATTTCGTTGGCGAGGCTGATGGACGCGTTTCCCACTGCGGACTGCCTTACTCTTCACCTTCCCAAAAGACTTTGGTAGTGCACTTTCCTCTGAACTCGTCTCTATTGGACTGGTCGGCTCCGATGAGATCGAGGGCGAAGAACAGTCTGACGTAGGTTCCAAGTCGAGCAACGCCACAGGAGCCTTTGGCGCAGGATAACCCAACACAACACTCATGTAAGGTCCCTCATTCTCACGGTCGAAACTGCGAAGTATCGGGCTGGGGTGCGGGTACACAGCGTTTCCTGCGCTGTCGAATACTACCACATGTGCTTCCTCAAAGTGATCCACCAATGAGTGAAGGTCTGTCAGCGACAACCCGCAACATGTGAAGTCGGAACACTAAAATATCACCCGCGTCGCATCAACCCCACGATCAGAAAATAGGGTACAAGGAACCCACAATAGTTTGTTCACGCTCGACCAATGGCGTGTCATCAAACCATGGCGACGAGGAACGAGACAATGATCCGGTGCATGCGGACATGGGCGGGGTATATGGAGACCATGGGTATCTGAGGTATGATCAAGCAACAGAGCGTGATCCGTTAGCGCTTCGGATCCAAGTTGAAGGAAACCAGTTATGGGCGCTGGTTCTAGACTTACTGGATCTCCAGATGATCATGACCGTTCATGCCGGCAAGTTTGCAATACGGGGGTGACAGGGCAGACGAGAGCGTTGTGAAGAGCAGGTAGGTTAGATTGACGCAAGCGAGTGATCGATCTGGGTCGCTATATAATCACCTCGCTTGGGAGCCGCGGATCGGGCCTCAGGCGTAATAGCAGCCCACGGGATCCAGCTAATTAGTCTGTAAGGCGTCGAGTGGTCTACAAGAGAACTGATGAGCGAAAAACTCTGGTCGACTCCGAAGGCTTGATCGATGGTGATAACAAGGAAGACTGAACGTCGGCGCAAGAGGGGCCGCGCAGGATGCAAGAATCTGATAAATTCAAGGTTACAGGGGCACGGCAGCTGAGAAGGATTGAATGCAATTAATTATAATGAACGTAAAATAGCAGAAATCTACCAACGAGGATGGAACCAGGAGGAGATGGATGATTCTTGACTTCGTTCTCCATGCTTACTTCGTTTGATTAACTTCTTTCTTGATGTAGTGTGCGCGTGTACATACATGATCGATGATCAGTGGTGCAGGCACAAGAATCACGGATACGAGCCAGCTGGGTGGTTGCTGTGTTGGATTTGCCAGTCCTTAGGACTCGGAGTGTCTAAGATCGATCGGGCCGGTAGGAGCCTGGAACTTCATATGGTGCCCTGCATCACCTCTGTGATTCCCAAAAATGTGTAATTCTGGCCCGGTGGTTCCTTGCATTGCAGATCAGTGACTTGAGCGAGCGAATGAAATGATCTGCCAAGTGTCAGGACCGACAACGCATTCTGTCACAAGGCCGGATGTCGTGGAGTAGGCAAGATCCGTGTTGCGGCTGGACAACATTCATGCTGCAGTGAACTTACGTCGACTCTTGAGACCTGCTCGACGCAGTACTGTTGAACAAATTTGCTCAAACGAGTTGACCATCGCTGTACATAATGAATAAGTTGATTCATATCGCATGAGCTCAGCCTCTGCGTCGAAAACACGGGCTGCGGCGGAAGTTCGGAATACATGCTCTCCATACGTTAGACAAAATGGTAGAGCTTGCAAGACCTTGAAGTCTACATAGGGACTGCCGGTAAATTAGTTTAGACTTTACACACAACAAGGACAAGCAAACGCAAACGCGCATCAATAAATCCGGGCCCCTTCGCTCCGGGTCCGGATTTGCTATGCCCCGAGGCTGGGCAGGGCTGGAGTGGCCTTCTTTCAGAGAAGGATGACAGTTCTTCCAGCAGCAGATGCCCCAATCCCGATATTCACCACCCTGCAAGAGCTGTATGGCAGTCTAACGATAGCCGCAAAACACGCGTGAGTCTCGGCTCTAGGTCTTATGTATTGATTTCTGATGTTCGGTTTCGCTTCAATGCTGGGACTGCGTACCTGTTATGTTTGGGAACTGGGATTCGACGAACAGAGGACGCTGGGACAAGCTCGTCAGAGAATTCGAGACCAAGTTCGGGCATAAACCCACCTATGTCGCCCGTGCCCCCGGCCGAGTCAAGTACGTTCGCACTCCATCCTTTTCCCACTCCCGTCACTTATGTATCTCCTTCCCCGTATAACGCAGCCTCATAGGTACGGCATCTTATTCACGGTACAATATTGACGCGAAGTTAGCTCACATGATGCAGGCGAACACATAGATTACGCCCACTTTGGCGTCTTTCCAGCCGCTATCGAGCATGATATTCTCATTGCTTGTGCTCCGCGGCCCGCGTCCACTGCTACCGCTCATCCTGATCACCACCCGCCAGGCTCTGTAGTAGCCGAGAACCTGCAGACGCGTTATACCCGTCAAGTCTTCACACCCACTCGCCGTCACACACTTGGCGATGATGTCCCCCCAGACGCTGTGCGCGTCGCCCCTTGGCATTTGGATATCGATAAGAGCGAGTTACGATGGGAGAGTTATGTCAAGGCGGGGTATTATGTATGTGTTTTTCCTTGTTCACGTCCATTCTCCAGCTTTTGAAGCGCCCTTTATCCATTGTAGACGCCCGTTCTACCCCCATTGCACCTTCACTTCAGTTCCTCGCTCCGTTTTCAAATGCTAATTCCTGTATAGGGCGTATTGAACCACTTCTTCTCCCCATCATCCACATGCCCCGTTCCTGTACCTGTTGACATTCTTGTTACTGGTACCGTACCTCCAGGATCTGGCCTTTCAAGCAGTGCGGCCATGGTCGTCTCGAGTACGCTAGCATTTTTGGCAGCCAACGGTATTTTTGACGGAGAAAATGCACCAACAAAGGGTGAGTTGGTCAACATTGCGATGGAGAATGAGAGGCGGGTTGGGGTGAATAGTGGAGGGTAAGTGCCGTCCAAGTTGCCCGATCACTTTTTTTTGCGCAGATTTTGTGTGTTCAATTCACTTCTCGATATCTAGTATTCTGCATCCTTATTTTTAACTCAACCTGCCGCTCATTTTCTTTGTAGGATGGACCAATCAGCCTCTGTCATCGCTCTTCCTGGCAGCGCACTATATGTTTCTTTCGTGCCTTCCCTCCATGCAGAGCCAATTGTGCTTCCGCGAAACGCGGTGTTTGTCTGTGCTAACAGGTGCGTTCAATCAGCCCGTAGTATTCTAACCTCGCAAATTTAATCTCGGCCAAAGCCTAGTCGTCTCTAACAAAGCCGAAAGCGCTAAACACCAATACAACCTACGAGTCGTCGAGACGCTCGGAGCTGCACGCGTTCCTCTCAAATCATCTCAACCTCCAAGTCGACTGCGCGGATGGCGAAACCAAAAGACGACGCCTCGTGACTCTGCGTGAAGTCCTCGCGCGGAAGAGCGGCTTCCATCGAGATGAGCAAGATGCGCCAAGGGAGGATCTTGCGCAGCTGCGGAAAGGATTAGAGGACATTTTGGAAGGGAATGTCCTGGACTTTTTGTTGTCCAAGGTCGAGGGGAGAACGAGCATCACTCTGGAGGAGATGATTGAGATGAGCGGGATGGATGAAGTTCAATTTAGGGAGGTGTATCTTTCGTGGGTAGATGGTGGGTGTCTTCGTTTTGTTCTGGATGATGTTTATTTTATTTTTAATTCTAACTTGTCTGACCTTACGTGCTCATACTGACATCTATCGCGAATCAGTCGAAACAACTCACTTTGAGCTGTACCTTCGTGCTAAGCACGTATTTGAAGAGGCACTCAGAGTACTCCAGTTTAGGGAGGTTTGCTTAGGCGGAGGAGGTACGGGTTTTTATCCGTCCCATAATGATTAACTGACGATATATATGTCCCCCCAACGATGTTTATCTTTATGTTTCCTACTCCCGTCCACAGACGACGAGGAATCCAAGCTCCAGACCCTCGGCAAACTTATGAACGACTCGCACGAGAGTTGCAACAAGCAGTTCGACTGCTCCCATCCCAAAGTGAACGACCTCGTTCAAGTCGCCCGGAACTTTGGGGAGGTGGACACGGGACGTGGGAAGGGGAGAGTATATGGGAGTCGTGTGACTGGTGCGTTCTTTTTCATACTCACTATTTTTTTCTTATTTTGATGCGTTTGAAGGCGCTGGCTGGGGCGGCTGCATCGTCTCCCTCGTGCACCGAGAAGATGTGGATGCGTTTATCGTCCATGTGGAGAAGGGATATGCATCGTATGAAGGTATGAGCGATGAGGACCTTGCGGGCTGGGTGTTTGCGACAGAGCCGGGGATGGGCGCGTGTGGTGAGTGTATGAATGCTTGGGGAATGTAAAATGTGCTTGATGTTCCTTCCTTGGACAGTGTTTAGGTGCACAGATTGACCGCAAGATAGATATGCTTCTATTATCATATGGTGGATGTAGGGACTGTACTTACTTACTAGTGTGCGGCTACACAAGCTTCCTAGGATCCAGTGTATCTTGCTAGCTTCTTTTTTGAAATCAGATGCTTTCGCTGATGTGTCCAGATACAAACCAGATGTGTTCCCACTTAAAACAGGACTGCGGTGAAAAATATGAACCTCTAGCTACCCTCAGGCCATAACACGACAGCATTTGTCGCGTATCGCAGTATATTGTGGTTAGTCCTAAGTTTGTGGTCGAAAAATATAACGTCATGATGATGTGAAGCAGGATAAAAACTGCATCTGCAGCCTAGAGCGGGACACCGCAGTCTGGAAAGGCGGACGAGCGGACGCGAACGATGATGAAGTCTGAACACGAGTGTGACGTGTCCCATAAATAACCCAAGTTAATCAGGTACGAAGCCTAGACAACAACCACCTTCTGGGCTCTCCGAAAGGCTGGAAAGACATGACAATGGCCGCAAAGACCCAGACTGACACATTGACCTGGAAAAAAAAGCATGCGGGCTCCCGTCAGAGCTATATCGAACATAAGTTTCATAACGACCTGGCACCAGTCGGGGTAGCAGTCACGGACCGTTTAGGGGTTTCCAGCTTATATAAGCGTCACACTTTGCTAGCGGACAAGTCGCGCATGTCAATCCCACTCGCCATGGCCTTTGCTAGTAGACAGGAGTCTATTCTCCTCAGCACATACTCAACGAAGTCGTGAGATTGTCTGCGCCTATCTTCTTTAACCAATGTCTTTGAAATCTGGTGAAGAAGTTGATGGCCACAGGCCAAACATCCTCAAGCCTTCCTCAGTAGAACTGCCCGAATAGCCGGGACTCAATAGCTTTGAGACAAAAACTTGCCTCTGACAGTGATCTCGAAAACTTGAACACAGGTATGTATCGTTCATCTTTTAGCGCTTTCCTTGGATCTGACAGTAGTATTGCTCAGACTACTGTGTTGCTGTTCTCGAAGCACTTCAACAGCATCAACAGGACACGATCGTCAGCTTTCTTTCAGACTCAACGAGAGCATCTCTAACACCCTTCGAGATGATTCCGAATATTACAACAGCGGAGTACGCGACAATCTTGGCGTTTGCTTCCGAATCAAGTTTAGAGACCAAGCCAAGTAAGCTTCATCAGTCACTAGCATAACTCGCACTGATCGTTATCAACACACAGATATAATTACTTCCGAGACACAAAAGGACTACAGATCATCTCCCCCTCCCCCTTTGCGAAAGCATCGTCTCCTGGCTTATCGGGCGGTTCAGCGACTACTCGTTCCAAATCAGTCACGACGATACATATGTGAACACGAAGTTCTATGCAAACAGTCGTTTCCACGGAAAGAGTCCAGAGTCCGATGATTTAGTTCCGGAAATCTTGGGCGTCGCAAACAACTATAAGAGCGGGTCAGGGTTAGTCCAGTGGATCATCGATGTAGGCTTTAGTCAGGATGACTGTCATGCCAGAGGACGAGCGCGAGGAAGGGATGCCCATATTTCGCTCTGTGATGGGCAGATTCTTGCATCACTTGGAACCGCTTCACATACCTGTATTGACTGTCATGCAACTGCTGCTTCCCCAAGCCGCTTGCTAGTACAAAGTGGACCAGGTCATCGGCTCACTGGGCTCGCTTTTGGCCGGGACCATGGACTCTCAAACTCCCATGCGTCCCTTCCACGCGTCCTTCTACGACTTCTTCCATTGATGTGCCATCAGTACAGAGTGACCTTGCTTTTGCCTCGCTTCGGGTTATGGAGCGTGGACTTCGCTTCAACATCTGCTCTTTAGAGAATTCTTACTTACCCAATTCTGCCGTCCCTGACTTGGAGAAACGAGTGACAGAGTCTATTCCGACTGTGCTGTGATATTCATGCCGATTTTGGGGACTCATTTGGGAGCTATGTCCATTCGAAACGTCACTCGCTAAAGAAATTGAAGGTTTCTTCGACGGGGAGCGCCTCCTGTGGTGGTTGGAAGCACTGTCTCTAATGAAAAGCCTCGGCGGCTCGGTGTGGTGCCTCTCGTCTATCACACATTGGTTTAAGGCGTGGGGCTCGAGCTCATTCTTAGGACCGATAGATTCTTACGAGAAGTGGAATGCTCGTAGGATCAGGTCGAATATACACACGCCTATGACATTGCCTGGGACACCCAGCGCTTCATTCGAAATTTTGGGGCCATCATTTTACACTCCACTCTACACTCACTCCACTCCACATTTATATTTATCGTCTCTCCCGTTGGCTCCAACGCAGTCGAAGATATTTCAAAAGTTCGCCGCAAAGTTCCCTTGCACCCCCCCGCGTTGCCGCCGGTCATGTCGCAAATTGGCCTCTCATAGAACGGATACTCCACGGGCATTCCGCGGTTATCTCGGTTGCGATGTCACCAGACGGAAAACACATCGCGTGTGGTTTATACGACGGAATGATCCAGATGTGGGATACGGAGACAGGCGAGGCATTGGGTGCCCCTCTCCAAGGCCACACTGACCATGTTTGGTCTATTGCATTCTCGCTGGATGGAAAGCGTATGGTGTCAGGTTCATGGGACAAGACAGTCCGGGTGTGGGATACGTCAACTAGCAAAGCATTGGGTGCCCCTCTCCAGGGACACACTATGAAAGTTCGGTCTGTCGCAATCTCGTCAGATAGGACATCACATTGTATCTAGTTCATTGGACAAGACAATCCGGGTATGGGATGCAGAGACTGGCAAGGCATTGAGTTCCCCTCTTGAAGGGCACACTAATTCTGTTTACTCTATCGCAATCTCGCCGGATGGGAAGCGCATTGTGTCCGGTTCAGCTGACAAAATGATCCGGGTATGGGATTTGGAGACTGTCGAGGTATTGGGTGCCGCTCTACGGGATCACACTGCCACCATCAACTCTGTTGCGATCTCACCTGATGGACATCGCATCGTATCTGGTTCAGACGACAAGACCATCCGGGTGTGGGATATGGAGACTGGCAAGGCAGTGGGTGCCCCTCTCCGAGGACACGGGCTCCGTTCGATCGGTCGCACTCTCGCCGGATGGACATCATATCTGGTTCATCCGATGACACCATCCGGGTATGGGATCTAGACATTCTCAACCAGCACCACCTGCAATGTGTTTTTCGTCCAACCAGACCCATGCTCTTTGTTCCCCCTCCTCCTTTTTCCAACATTCTTACACTCCAGTCTTTCTCGCCCTGACTGAAGAAGGATGGGTTGTAGGACCCCAAGGGTGGCTCCTCTTTCGGATCCCAATCCGCTTGTACCCAGCTGTATATTTTTCAGGAAACAAACTGGTGACACACACTCAAGCCTCGCAGCTCGATTTAAGTCGTTTCGCCCATGGCATGTCATCACAAGTGTCGGGAACAGAAGGCTGCCCTGTCTTCGTGCTAAGTAATCTCCTCTAGGTAGCGTCAACATATGTACATGTCATAATTAATATAAGTACAACGAGATGTACACACTTGTACTTCTTTCACTGCAGCGAGTGGCCCGCCATTTTGGGCCTACAGAAGGATTACATTCACTACATTCACGACTCCGCTCTCATGAAACATTATGTATTTGCTACTTAGATACATCATTGCCATGCTACAATCCAATCGTTACTATATTCCCTAGACTGTCGACCGGGGAAGTTAGAATAAGTTCGATTCAAACACGCCTCACTTGACAAGGGCGGTGCATGAAGCTCTCGCAGAACTGAAAGGCTTCCTCTCGCCGCTGGATCCAGCAGAAGTCAAAACACGCAGATCACACGATGCCTTGAATAACAATAAAAACATGTCACTTTGACGGAGGAGCGCACCGAGGCTGGAGCGGCAGGAGAGTTTGGCGTACACTTGAGCTAGACGACCCCTCACTCCGCTGGTGTCTTCAGTCAAAAAGTCCACAAAGGCTCTCACTTCCACCTCGAACAAAACAAACCCTGCTAGCACCACTTCTCCGCGAATGTCGAATCTCAATCGCTTACAAGCAGACCGACGAGGAAGTAGAGTGCAACGATGAAGGACGTCAAGCAGGTACTGATTGATCCAGTCTATCAACATATTCCACCATTAACTCGCGATTTACTTCTAGGCAGAACATCTGAGCTTGCAGTAAAAATCAAGTTAATCTCACTTGTGATCATTTAATCCACATCATCCACTAAAGAATTCTTATCATCGAATGAACTCGAGTTGGCCGTAGACAGCCTCCTTGATCCGCTCAACTTCGTGATCAGGACATTGCTCGAATCGGACCTTTAAAGAGAGCCCATCTATCAGTCGAAGAGGTCGCGGCGCGGCGCGTGGAACTGTGCATGGTGCACGAACTTGCATTCCGTGCCGATTCGCAAAGCGGATAGCAAAAATCTTCGAAAGAAGCAGAGAGAGCTGCTGGGTGGAGAAGAGGGAGATGAGGAGGTTGATATTGAGGATGCAGGAGCGCGGTTGAAGGGTGAGGTAGAGGTGACGAGTTTGGGGAAAGCGAAAGCGATCACGAAGGACAAGACGTAGGGACCATCACAAGACTATCAAGCAAGGTATATTCTGATGACGGAACAGTGACGGAGGGCCCGTTAATCCAACGCGTCAGCGGGGGCGCGACGTATCGTCCTGGCACGAGTGCACAAGTGTAGAAGCCAGCTGTGAAGGCCACCAACAAGGAGTGGCCAAATGAGAGCAAGAACGTGTTCTGGATGACGCGGTGCTGGAGATCGACTTCTGCAAGGTTCTCGCCGTTCTTGAGCTAGCTTCTATGCCTGCTGTCGTAAATACCAAGCGTGAGCAAAAGGGAAAGGGACACGAGAAAATGGCAGTGTCGCTGTGCAGGTACCCCCTGCTGATGCTGATTATTCTGGTGGATATGGCGAAGTTGATGAGCAAGAGCATGCTCTGGAGAAGAAGCGTTAGGGAGGCAAAGCAAAGGTGTTGCATCATTCAAGCAAGCCAGAATGCATCAAATAAGTATTACATAAGTCGGAGTTACTGGAAGACATTCTTGACTTCACAGACGTCACTTGCATTGGTCGTTTGCCTTGGACAGCCTTTCGGCGCGTTTTTGCCAGCGCGGCAGGCCGGTTGAGAATACAGGAGAATCGCGTCAGATTAACAGGAGTCAGAGGCGTATCATAACTGTCACTGTTTTGCAGAGTAGAGATCTCTGGTGAGGTTTCATTTGTACCTTGACAGTACTTACCGCATATTCCAACTGGTTTCGACGTGTGCGGCAAGACTAATCAGATCAGATCTATAACTTCCAATCGTGCCATAACTTGTACAGCGCAGTCTGTTTGTGCGGCGCAAATATTCGCGTCGGACAGTCCTTCAAAGATTCAACGTGAAAAATTGACGAGGCGAATGATATTGAATGATTGATGCGCAGCTGAACTTAGGCCGGCACTACCGTAGGTCGCATTTGTACTTTGGTTGATTTTTTTCACTCGAGTTTCATCAAAGTCTCACTGACATGCACATTGACTTTCGAGCTCTAGCTGGCACCTATCGTACAATCACAACACCACAACGCTCTAGCAACATTCTCCAGCGGCGTCCTCCAGCACGCCCGCTGTCTGGTAACACTTGTCGCCACCATTTCGCACCTTCTGCTGCCTAGCATATTGCAAGTTTTCTCTTTTTCTTTCTATCCTGCTTTTTTTTTTTGACAAATCTCTAATGACATCCAACGTACTTTACCGGCTTACTTGCCTGCTGCACCCTGATTCTGCATCCTCCCGCCACCTTCCAACGCCTCCTGTCACCTCTGTCATCTGCCGCCAACCTGCTGAACCTGCCGCCCAGTAAGTGTTTTTCGGTTTCTTTACATTAATCGAACCCTTGAACAGCTCTAGTGCGCTCTTGCATGTGCTCTCCCACACCCTCGTGTCTGCCACTACCTTCCACCACCCTTACGCACGTTCCTGCACTGCGCGCCCGCACTCCGACATGATACTTGCCCCCATCATATTACCCGATGTTATGATAGCTTCAAAGTTGTCACGTCACATTTCTAACGTCTACCTCGTTGGTGTTGAGCAGTCATATTCTCTCTCCATTCTGTCTCAGAGATACAAAATGAGTCTCTGTTATATGTATCCACTTCTTTCACGCCTGAATACTCTCGAGGACATCGAAGCTAACCGATCCGATTCAGAGTCCTCTCCTACAACTCGCTACTAGAAACTCACGCATCGTGCCATCAACCATACTGCACCGATGCGAAAGCAGGAATCACGACTCACTGTAGTTCACGGTGGCGGCATGAGACTCACTGAATCCACACATATCTACCACACCGATGAGTCATGTGGTTAAATCCAGGACCCAAATTACTCATACTCACCCACGGGAGGAAGCCCGAGTGCGGCAAGCATATATGTGCAGTGCAGCAATCTTCAAGGTGGCAAAACCAAGGACATCTTTCCCTGTCAGGGTCACTGGCAGGTATTGATGCTGCAGATATTGATGCTGTTAAAGCAGCAATAACGGCGAGAACAAAGGAGAAACGCATTGTTTGTGAGGATGTGATATGGGATCAAATAAATCTGAGGGGGACAGTGGAAAGATGGCTTGCTTTTATATGCTGAATATTCACCCTTTCGAACAGATGATATCTGCAATGCCAGCAGATTGCCACCTCAGACTTTGTTCATACAGACGGTCCGACCATAATTTAGTTACCTTGTCAAGCAAGGTCTATGGGCAATTTGGGGTGGAACAAAGTATCACCTCAAGGTCAATGCCAGCTCGAATCCGCTGTCGGGCATAAACCGACGTTTCCTTTCATAGCTTTGTCACGTCATCTCTATGACGCCAGCTACAACTCACGTATCAACCAATTGCAGCTCAAGCCTCAACATCACAAAAACTGCTCAATTCAACCCGACAAGTATAGCTTGTTGGACACACCTCGTTGCCGGGTTGTATACTCCCTAACATCTTGTATCGCCTCTTTGCACGTTGTTGGGGTCATATAAAGTTGAAGTCGATGTGTAGAATTAAGGTTTCCCCCACCGAGTCCCCAACGTTCAACTCAGCCTCAGGCTCTCTTCTTCCCCAACTAATTTCTCTTCCCACCCTCATCATCTCGCCACTCCAAGTGATCCCCTTCCGCTACAAGTTACGGTAGCTCATGATTCATGTTGCTTTGTAGTTTTGACCTGCATGTCTGTCTTACCAGTCCCAACAAGTGTCGCCCTTTTTGTCTTGCCAGTCAAGATCGCCGCTCGGCGAGTCCTTCTCGTTAACTACTGTATCTATGCACGGAGTGCAAGCGCGTTTACGTGTGCGCGCGCATATCTCATTCGTTCGGAGACTAATTAATCTGATCACGATCACGCCCGTTACTTGTACTTATGACCCTCATCACAGGCAGTTTCCAGGATTTTGATTTTATCATGTACCATGGACTCTGCCCAACACATTTTTCATCAGTGACCTTCAAAAATCCGACGAACTTGCTTGTATGCGCACTGCTTCCACTTGTGCTTGAGTATCCATCTTCGTCTTCGGCTCATTCAGTGCAGATCCCACCTTCTTATGGTTGGCTATCTTTCTTATGTGGGTGCTTGTGTGAGTCGAGAATTCTGGCGACTCAACTTTGATGTGAGACCGGTAGCTGATCCTGCAGTCGTCGACCTCATTCGAGCAAATTTAGCTGGCGCCAAGGACAGGTCCAAGCAGTCTGCTCTACCTGCACTCCGACCCGAGCACAAAGTCAGTGCTGTGCACTTCGCATGTACCGCTCATCTCTAGGACTATCTCCAGCACCCTACTTGATTGCTTCACAGTTCACTGCACTGCACCGCCAGCCCTCGGGCCCTCCTCATTGTTTTGCAGAATTCTCTATACCGTTTTCATCTTTCACTACCCCGCTACATAGCTTCGCTTCTAACATGTCCCGTTGTAGCACACTACTAATACAAAGCAGGAGGGGAAACTTGCCAGGCTGCCGGATTACAGGTAAAATCAGGCGCCGCATCGAGGAATTCAATGACGAGAGGCCAGCCAAGCCAACCGCTCGCTTGAGGCGTCTGACACGCAGGAAATAGATGGTATGTTTATTTTGCCTTACTTATGCTGCGGCTCACTATTCTGTTTACAAGTTATTGCAGAACCTCCTGTAATTCTTCATTCTCCATCGGTTTCTAAACTTCGCTTCAGACTCCTCTGCATTTTCAAATTGGACTGCCGTCACGTACTATTCACCTATACACTGTCATGTTCTCGTTGTTTGGTGACATTGCTTTTCATGCTTTGCTCATCATTCCCGCCGTCCACTGATATTCCGCCACTGCTATGGTCATGATCCAGGTCAGTTACATTGCCGTGCATTACAATACCTTGTACTCTCGTGACGACGTTCATTATTTGACTTTATATGACTACAGTGAACCACTGGCCAGTGAAACACCACCGGCCAATGCAACTAGCAACTATCAATTTGTACGTCGAAGCTAATTGAAGCTAAGTCCAACTTCCGAAGTGACTAGTACTTGGGCTGATCAAGAGTCACTGCATTTGCTTTGCATCTCCGCACTCCATCGGACCATCATGTTGCTTGAACTTCTATACATCTCAAGAATGATGAACTGACCTACTGCTCGACCCAAGCCATGACTACCCGCCACGCTCAGAAGGATGCCTCGCGCCGATTGTCATCGTGAAGAAGCCATATGACTTCTTGACCTCGCAATCAAAGGGGGCGATTTCCCAGCCAGCGTTCGAGCTTCAAGAATGAGATGCGCACTTCAGCAAGGCTCTACAGTGGTCTGTGCGCAGATGGAAATTCATTGACAATGAAAATATAGGTGTTTCGAACGACATATCATGATACTTGAAGGTGATTTAGACGAAAATTCAAAGTCTAAAGGTATGATCTGTGGTAGTGCTGCTGGTCCTTGATCCATTGATGATGAGGTAATCCAAGACCGTGGATGACACGATGCCTGGTGCTATCTGACTTAGTAACGATTCCCAGATGCCTAGCGGCAGGCTGAGCCTCACTCTAACCGTCACTTGAGGAGCCTCCCTTGAAAAAGCCTTTTTGTCCGACGACCTGTGACCTCACTTGACTTGGTGAGTTTCGTTGCCGGTGTTTGTAAATCCGAATGCCGCTAACTGACAGTCGTCAAACTAAGTCGGGAGACACTGGAGCAACTGTTAAACCCTGGTACTATATCTGACGAGACGTTCTCTGAATGTTTCCTGAAAGCCGGTTCGATCTCCCCACTCGCTTTGGTGCAGTGATAGGGCAAGTGTTTTTTTGTCTTCCGGATTCCGTATTTCTTATCGTGAGCTTCTCGAAATTAGCCTACTTTGGCTCTCTGGGTCTTTCGATGCAACCCTCCTGCCAGCCTCTATTAGTATGACATCCATCCTACTTCGAGGTCTTGGTAACTACCAAAGACACCAAAAAAACCCAAGCGATAGTCATCTTCAGCCTGGTGCCCCTTGCCGCACCATATCCTCGGCAGAAAGCCCCGGAACATCCACAATCGACATCAGCCTTATATACGATCTTGCTCGTGCCTTCCGTAACAGTACCCATGCCTCGATTTTTCAGCTATGAAGTTGTCCAGATGGCGGAGATGGTCCTGCATGACCGCATTTTTCGCGACTTCCAACAGCTAAATTACGGTGTGACTTTCTACCGGTGTTATAAACAGTTAATACCTGTTTATAAACTTTTCAACCGTGCCCTTCACGAAATTTCGGCTTGTTGACCACAAACCTTTTGTGGAAGACCAAAACTCAAACGTTGCGCAGGAGTTTTGGCATATATGAGGCGGCTGTGCTGAGGTTCATCGATTCAAGGATGGTCATATTACGGAGAGTGTTGTTTGGGAAGTCCGAGTCACAACCTCAAATGAATGTGCACATATCTGACGAGCAACACGAAGCCAAGGCCGCCCAGGGAATTTCATTCGTGTGCACGACCCCATCGTGCCATACATCCCTCTTCCACATCAACTTCTCATGAGGTTCGCAGTTTTTCTTGAGTCTGCAGAGATTGTCATGCATTTTGGCTCAACTGTTTTCGCGTGCAATAGAGCATTGGACATCTCAGCAGTGAAGCAAGCAACGCATTCATGTTTACACTGGAAGTTTCAGGCTATGCGGCTCAGCTTCTTCGCTGGCGCCAATGCGTGTATGAAGTGCCCAGCCACATTGGAGGTCGGCGGCAAAGCTAAGGGGTTATACAATACCTTCACAGAAAACGAGGTCACATTTTGCATGTGCGTCGCACCCACACATTTTGATTGAACAAAGTAACTGATAGGCCAGCAGTTATGATGGCACCAATAGCGATGGAACAGTAATGTCCTGCAATTATATCACCGTAAGTGCCGCTTTCTGGATATCGTGCCCCTCCTTGTTCTCGGTTGACGTGCAAGCGATGGCATCAGGACACCGGGAAGTTATCAAATGGGTATCAGTCTTGTCCGGGTGCAGCGGATGTGAAGGTTCACCACTGCTGAAGATATGAAGAGGTGGGGAGGGACGAGACACCTAACAAGTGTAAAACAAGGAAATTCCAGGAAACCTACTATTTTGGACGGAAGTAGGACGTCGTATTTCGAAGGTATTACAATAAATGATATTAGACTGTCCGGGAGTACGTGGTTCCCGAATTGTCCAGCCGGACTTTCGCTCTCGGACTCAACGATTCCAGATGAGCCCTCAAGATTTCACTGACTGCTTCTTTTGTTCTCTTCCACACTTGCATTACTTACTTCCAACAAACTTCCAAGTTCCCTCTGGCGGCACTCAACAATCTCTCGGTTTATTTCGCTTTGTTTTATGTCATGCTAATGTTGCATGTTGGTACAGTCCCATATTATAACCACACTGTCTCGTTCATTGGTGAAGAGTGAGTGCATTCGCGGGGGCTGATGAGTTGATGCTGGACAGAAGCTCAGGGCGGAGTGTTCAAAACATGTCATGAACACATGTAAAAAAGAAACCTGAGTGTAAATTAATCTGTGTGGGGAAGTACCGAAATGAAGAAGGGGAAGTTGTTTTGACTACCTTTGCACTGTGCTGATCTCCGCGACCAGTCCAATTTATGTGTAATGTTACCTTCGCATTACCCCACATCTACGTACCGTTGAATGACAATTGAATGACTTCAACAAAACCTCAAATTCCCTGACGGCATTGATTTTCAATCACGTGATGTCGTCGCGTCAACTTGTTGAACTCCGGTGTCCAACTGCTTACCCTTCCCTTCTCCAATTTTGTTGTCTTTATTCATTACTCCATCTTATCTCTCAATCATCTATAGTTCAACAAGTACCTAGTCGACGCCACACTCGAAATAAACATCTATCGGCGTCCAAAATGATCCCTTCAGAGATCAAGGCCGCTGCTTGGGCCTTTCTGTTAGACACGCTGCTTCGCTTTTTCAGCATACGTGTCGCGCAGAGTTTGCCCGCCCTGCCATATCTCCCACCTCATCTACTCCTCGGACCTAGCTATGCACATTCACACTCGAGAAATGTCATTCCCGAGGATTTGGTTCCCTTTCAGCCATCATCAACAGCTACATCTTTACCTATTATCTCACACGATCCACCTACCATAACATCAACACCACTATCTCCAATCCTAGTTCTCGACCCATTGGCAGAACCTAGCGACACCTTTTGGTTTCACAGTCCACCCCCAGGCGCACCACACCCATCGCAGAAGCGCATGCACAACGTGATATTCCCTTCCTGGGTGCGCCCGCAGGCGCCCGCGCCTGGCGAGAAGCAGGACAAAGCAATCGCCCCCTTCTCCCCGCGGATCATCACCTTCTGCCCTGTGCTGCTTCTAGTCCGGTACGCGCTCACGTTGAGTACAGCATACCTCATGCTATCTGTAAGCCTCATACCCCTGAAGATGCTTGTTTGGAGCCTCGAACTGACATACATTGGTGGTGTTTTCTGCACAGGTTCTCGCGATGCTCGTCGCTGCACCATTAGAACAGTCTTCGGAGGCTGTGATTTGTGATGTACTGCTGGTCAACCTTGGTGTAGTGAGCCCTATGAGAGGGATCTATAAGATGTTGGAGTCAGGTATCACAGCCGCTCGGTATATCGCAGTGCTTCCCAAGGCTGCCCTCCGTAGGTCGTGGCCTATTATCAAAAAAGCAGCAACCTCTGCGTTCGGTTACTGTCTTTGCACTGGTACAAGCGCGATAGCGTGCCTCCGCAAGGTTGCGCACTTGACATCTAGCGCTATTCCTCACACCACCGTGCTCATCGCGACTGCACGTAGGTGGCCACTCTTCATCCTTCACCAATTATACACCTTGCTCGTTGCCTGCCTCCGCGGGATCGCGACTGGTATCAAGCCGATCTACCATTTCGCGCAGAGAAAACCAGCCAAGATGGTGCAAATCCCGACCATCACCATAACGCCTGCTGAACACGAGGAGCCGAGCTCACGTGAGAGCGTCAATATTGGTGCGCTGCTGGAGGAGATCAGCGAAGGGACTGCAGGACTCGGGTCGCTCCTGGGGCACGCAAGTCTCAGTTCTGACGATTGTTCCGAGCATGGCGTCGCCGATGAGCCGCGGACAGATGATCTCCTGCTCGATGTATCTTGCGGACAGGTCGACGATGAAGAGGAGTTTTTGGGTGCCGGTGGACAGGAGCTGCATGTCAAGTGTCAAGACCACGAAATCAGACTAGACGCTCCTGATCCGACCCTGCCTGATGCAATAGCCAGCGAACCTGAGATTCACGACATCTGTTCACGGGATTTTGTAGAAGGGGCGATTAAACTTAAGAGTCCAGTCACTTATCCGCCACTAGTGCCTTCTGGGGAAGATGAAGAAATAGCCTCGATTCCTCATAAAGCCGGGTATCCTATTGACCACCTGACGCCAAAGGAGAGTGCTCCTGGTGGGCAGCCGATACTGTCGGAAGGAGACGCCCACCAAAAGACTATTCCTGGCAGCACCGTGCTTCGTGCCCTAAAATGGGAGGGTATCTATGATAACCAGAACGTTCTTAACCTGGGGGTCGTGATTGATGTCCCTGAACCGAAAGCTCCTAGTCGTTGTCCAGGGACTACGTCATCTATGGATGAATCCCCCGGCGATCTTCATAGGGCCGTCCAGCTCCCACTACCGGACAGCTTGCAAGCCACGGTGAAGATTCGGAGTTCGCTGGCGCCTAGCCACAGCGAGGCCTCTGGGCCATTATCGAGTGTTCAAGGCGAGGATGAAAGGCGAGTTGACAGTCTAACAGTCCTGCCTCAAGAGAACAGCCCCGATAAAACATGCTTCGCGCCGGACAATGAAATATTCATGCCCGAGGGAGCTATGGAAACGGAAAAGTCAGCTTTCGTCCCCTTTGTGCCCCCCTCTTCGGCTCCATGGAAAAAGTATGTCAATCGGGACAGTGGTTTCCCTACGACAATGCCGGAGGCATCAATACCTCGCAAAATCCCCTCTGCGGAGGTGTTTTTGCAAAATGTTCAACCGTCAACAGCTCCGAACAGCAAGGGATGCCCCTCTGGAGTAAAGGAAGGCTCCACTAAAATAACGACATACGATAAACTTTATTCCGTATCCAACTCCGATCTTGCAGGCCAGGAATCAACCAGCAAGATATGGGATTTTCCGAAATCGAGAACGAACGCACCATTCCACCGGCTCTTGTCCGCATCCATCCACGCTCCTTCAGGACAACCATCAGAACCAATTCATCATATTGATGTTTGGGGAGCCACTGAGTCCATCCCCGCAATGTCCCAGTCAAGAAGACCCCCACACGTGGTTCTTAGCAAAAACTGTCCGGACCATCGAGCAGCGTCCTTTATACCGCAAGGCTCGGCTACGAAGAGTGCGTTGACGAGATCCGGTCCGCCTCTGCGACTCGCTGGACGAAGCCTGGAACAAGGCGACTGTGCCTTGAATGTGAACTTCCCGGACCCGACCCAGTCAAGGGAGTACATGGCTGATCAATGTGATCCCATCGCAAGGGCCCACGGGCTGCCGCCCTTACGCTCTGCCGGCACCTACGCAACTCATGGAAGCGTCCCCCCTCGGACGGTTTCGGGTGCCAATCATATAACGGCTCACAGAGATCCTTCGACACGCGAGCCCATCCCAGACTGGGCAGCCGAAGCTGCTGCGGAGCGAAGGTCAGCAGTCATACCGCCGAACGTGTCTCTGGGAACATCAGCAACCCGTGTATCTTCGTTGCACCAGCCTACAGGTACAACGACATTACACACGCCCATCCCGAGGGATGTTATGACTACAGGGTCAAAACACGTTTCATCCAAAGTGACCAGATGGGCTGCCGAAGTGTCACGCGTGCGAGAGCCTGCAGCAAGCCACATTCTGGAGGGTTCTAGTCTCGATCCGGGTGAAGGAGTTCAACAGAGGCCGCCCCTTCTGAACCGTAAATCGAAGACATCGTTATCGCTAGACGATACGCCAGCCATTTTCCCAAGCACAACTGGAGCGGCTTATCACGGTCAAAGGTCAGAGCCTTCCGAATTTGCAAAACAAAAACGTGTCGCTGAAACGCGCAGAAGAGAACAAACAAAGTAGGCGATCACCTATGCTCGATCTGGGCAGTGCTAATGAGCATTTTAGGATTTTCGAGGGGCAGGACAGCTCCTACTACGAACCTGGTTGCGCAAAGATGTGGGAAGATATTCTATTGGAGGCGAGACGCATGAACGGGGATATGTGGAGGTCGCCTTCGAATGCTACAGTGAGCGACTTCAGCTTGAGCGAGTGGTTTAGTCGAGGAAAAGATCCAATCTCTGGAGAAGACATCGAGAGGATGATCCATATGCTCCAAGGGGGTCATGAAAGGTAAACTTTCAATGGACCATGGACCCGGGCCCCGTCATTCAGCAGCCATGATTTTCGGAACAGCTTTTGTGCATTCGAGCCTGTGGATAGTACTAGTGTCGGTGATGTTTTGTACCGCCTTTTGTTTTGTATCGACGTAGTAGCCGAGCACTATGTGCTGTATCTCATTGCCGTGCCTTGAAAACGAGTCGCATCGATTTCTAGAGTGATCTCCCAGTCAGACCGATAGATCTCAGGAAGTTGTTACAAGTTCTAGTCTCGATCCAGCGCAAGAGTTGTTCGTAAATTCTACACAGTTCCTTTTTGGGACATTTTTACACTCCGCCGTTGCTCATCGAAACCTACTCCCAGAGGCGCGTACGCTGTCCCGCTCGACGTCAAGACTCAAATCAAGGCCCTTCCTGCCCGTCAAATCCTTGTGAGTACCTGTGTACTGTTATTCACACCGTCTGGGGCGGATTAGAATGCAAAAAAGCGTGTCAGAGACCCCCCATGGCTGGATGAGTTACCTTGCAGTTGGATGACATGACTAACTTTAGCCTCCCTCAGACGGACAAGTGCGACATCATCATCGCAGTACGTTTGATTCCTATGGTTATTCAACTCGTTTTGAATTATCTTCAGCTTTCGCGTTTCATTATCACCTAGCCCAGCATGATTATCACCAAACAAAACAGGCGCACCATCTACGAGAACCTCTTCAAGGGTAAGTTATTGGCATATCGGCCTTGCGATGGGTTTCGAGAACTCATTATCAATTGATCTCAGAGGGTGTCCTGGTCGCCAAGAAAGACTACAATGCACCGAAGCATGAAGAGCTCGATGTCCCTAACCTCCAGGTTATCAAGGCCATGCAGAGCCTGACCTCCCGGGGCCTCGTTAAGACCCAATTCTCGTGGCAGTGGTATTACTACGTTTTGACCCCCTGAAGGTGTTGACTATCTGAGGGAGTGGTGGGTACCTCTATATGCAACATCCACCCAGACTCACACATCGATAGGCTACACCTCCCCAACGAGATCGTTCCTTCCACTCACAAGCGCGCCGCTCGTGCCCCACGCCCAGCGACTGTGCGCCCCGGCGGTGGCGAGGGTGCCTACCGCGCACCTCGCGGCGACCGCGATGATTACCGGAAGAAGGAGGGCGGCGCACCTGGCGATTACAGGCCATCATTTGCTGGTGTTGGCCGGGGTGCACCCAGAGAGTAGGCGGCTGGTTGATTGTGAGGCGTAAAGTTCGGTCGGAGTGCTAGAACTTGCATCCCTCAGTGATCGCAAAATTTTCGTATGAACATGTTGCATGCATGACTATACTATGCTTTCCTTCGCGTTCCTTCTCATGTGTCCTCAGGAACCTATCTCGCTACCATTCTCCAAATAACTCCACGACGTTGCGAATGTCTAGAGCTATTTCCTTATCCGTCATTACGCTCTCTCGAAAGTCGACTATTTGCTTCGAAGAGGAACTGTCGGTCTGCCGTTGGTCAAATATTACTGCTTACTGTCTTGAAAACGCACCTTGTCTTGCTGCAAGCTTTGGACCCACTCACAAATACCTGAGACTGCATCGACACCAACTTGTCTAGGATCCCTGAAACTCCCGAGTCCTCTAGGACATCTTCTTCAAACTGAACATTCCCTTCGAACATTCTAAACCTTTTTATCTGCGATGACAGGTCAGTCATCTGATATCCCTCCAGATCACCACCTGTCTGGAATGCGTCCTGAAGGATATTCATGGCTTCCTCGTGTTCGGGGGTAATAGCTCGGAAAGTTCCAGATCTCGCGCTTTTAATCTTTCCACCGCTTGGCTGTTCCGAGCCTTCTGAAAGAGTGTGATAGTCGGTCGCGAGCCAGACCACTTGAGGCCCTGAGTCGTCATCGTCGAGCACTGAACGAAGTGTAGAGACGAGTGATGCTGCACACCACGCAAGGTTTTCCACTGGGACGCGCTCTAGTCCCCAGTGTACTGCGACATAAGGACCCGTGAAGCTTGCTAATCTTTCGGCAAGCTCAACCAGAGCATGAGAGTACTGCAAATCTATGTTGGGCCCAGAGAAGATTGGGTGACTCAGGTCCCACTCAACAGCTATCACATCGGAACTCCGGAGCGCGGCGATCTCGTCTGAGAGATATTCCGCGGAACCCGCAACCCCCGAGAAAATCTGAATAAGACGCTGGCTTATCGATGGCCTAGATGGGTGACTGCGGTAAAACGCGATGGAAATTATAGAAGAGCTTTGGTGAAGTCTAGGAAACTTGGTGTGTAGGCAGGAAGCGACCTTGTGATCTGCGAGGTTAAAATTGATGCTGAAATCGTCGTCAGTAAGTGGATCGGGCAGTGAATTTTGTTTGCCATTTTTGCTGACGCTGAAAGAGACGACTCTGCTTGTGGGTAAGATGGGTCGCGTTTCACTCCAATTGTTAAATACAGTGAAAGGCAAAGTGCTGATAGCAGGGAGGGCGCTGCTAAGTAAGTCCGTGTCGTAATAAGAATCGAGCGGCCATTTGGAGCAAGCCCCTATGCGATTATTGCCCACATTCGGGAGAACGAGAGTGCGATTCAAGTTACTTGCGAGAATCGCTAGTTGCTGAAGATGCAGATGGGCTTTCGGTTCTTGCTCGGCGATACGAAGGGGAAGAAGAAAGCGACAAGGAAATGAACCGCAAACTGATTCGTCGAATTGGACCGCGTCAACAGCTGGAGCTGTCAGCGAAGGAGCGCGAATGCCTGCATCTTCCGAAACGTCCTTGGACTCGGGAATTCTGGTGACAATTGGAGGCCATTTGTGATGGGGTCGTAATACTGTCGAGGGGGGTACATCGCGATGATCGGCGTCGTGGATATCATGAAGGACACGAAGGACGGTTCGGCCAATTACTTTTGGTGACGGTGAACATACTTGAGTGGAATACATTCCGAAATCTGAGGTGTTCTGCGAAAGTCTGGAGCACGCGACGTCCCTATACTAGAGCGCCGCGGCGCTGACTCCGGCGAGATGTAGAGAATAACCGTGACACTTATGAGGATTGCAGCGATGAAAGCACTGGCAACAAACGGAAAGTCGGACGAAGGCAGACGAGCTGAACCACGATAGCATTGCTCTGGCCTTGGAGAAGGTGAACGCGCTCGATGAAACAAGTGATCTGTATCTTCTCGCGAGCGTTTTGATCTTTTGAGAGGCTGATGCATGGTTGAAGCAAGTGATTATGATTAAGTACAAGTCAAAGTTGTGTACGTATGATTTGCGAGCAAAACAGGTTCAAAATATGTCCGGTATAATAATCAACAATCTAACATGGTGGATAGACTCAAGGTTTTGAATCGACTCCTGAACATAAGATATCATATTATATCTATAGAGTACCAAGGATATAAAGCGGTGGGCAACTTTGACATGCTCATCGTCAGAACACGCTTCGTACTTGACGGGTTCAACGTACCTAATTCTTTCTGGCCTTGGGATTCCGCTCATACGCATTACTACTCGACCCCGCATCTTCCAGTTCATGAATCACTCTCCCTATTGGGCGAGTCACGGGTAGCACGTTCATTGTTCTGCCCGTCTCCTTCGCGATGATGCTTCCGTCTCTGACGCGAACAGTCACTGTGCTGACAGTCTGAATCAGAGTCTGACTCGGATGATTCTTCCTCAGATGATTCATCAAAGCGCCGAGGCTTGTGGTATATACAGCAGACTAGGGGGTAGTTCAGTCAGCTGCACCGAAATAGTTCAAGACTGGAGATACACACTCTTTGACTTCTTCTTTCCGCATCCCTCATTGTCAATCACGTCTTCGTCCCATGCGACTCGCTGACGAGTCCTGCGTGGTTCCCCCCGTAATCTAAGAGCTCCCACAACCGTTGAGTCACCAGCCTGACCTGCATCATCTTCTGGTCGTGGCTGCGAATCATGCAGCGTAATTGTTCGGGATGCGTCAGTGGGTGTAGATGTGTATGCCCTGCCCTGGGCAGTCATGGCTGATGAAGGACGATGTTACTCTCAGTAGGTGGATGACGATGGAGAGATCAACGTTTTGGAACATCTATGAATTTTACATAAGCAGGCTGTACAGTTCCGGTGGTGTGGGGGCTTGTATTGATTCATATCCATTAAATCGATATGCAGTACAATTACAACATAACATGAAAAGTGGGGTATGGTGAGTTGTAATGAGTGCGACGCAAATAGTACAAATTGTCCGAACACGATGCAGCGAACGAAAAAAAATGCTGGTCATGCAACGATCCACGTTGCAAAGAATGGTCATAAGTACGAAGGCGATGATGTCAAATTACACATAAACGACCCTAAGATAGGATGCGATCAGTTCTGCGGCCCGATCCATCAAATTTTGATTGAAGCTTACCCCCTGGCGGTCGTGGATATAGGTTTGAAATCTGTTCGTCCAGATTCAACGAAATGACGAAGTACTTCCGCCCAATCGTCTCGCGAATCCCACGAGATTTTACTGGGTGGGTCGACTTCCACGGGCATAACTTGGCTTATGCCACCACATTGTACGAGTATAACAAGGGTTCCAATTCCCCCACTCCGGCGACAGCGTTCTTCTCGCCGGCTAATATCAGCCGCAACAAGGGGATCATGACTGGTCACATGTGTCCGAGAGACGATATGCGTATTTGCTACTGAGAAACTGTGTGTCCGGCGGAATCAGCATTTAGATCGCCTTTCTAAATCCGGTGACTAGAACGTACCGGTATAATGATTCGGCGTGAGGGTTGTAGCTCAGCTCGATAAGCAGCGCACTTTGCCGGATATTGGCAGGTAGGCGCTTTAATTGAAGGGCTTGGAAGCCGGCCCATCCGAGAAGTGAAGAGTGTGTTGAAGTAAACTTGCGAAGATACTTCGCCAAGTTTTCATCAGGATAAGCAGGCCCGATGGCCTGCTGCTTTGCTCCTATCATCTGAGCAGCGGTATGTTGGCAGATAGCCTTGTGAGAAGGCCAGTGCGACTTTTGACACTCGGGTGACTGTGATTTGCGTCAACAAAATGTCAGACCAGGGGAGAATGATCACTTACACAGTACTGGGTGGTCATCTATTGAAATAAAAGGACTTGGTCAGCGAGGATCGTGATCGAAGGGAAGGGTAGGCACGCACGCAACCACCGCAGAGTCGGAACTTCTGCGCGTTTGGGTTCTCAACTGCACCGCAGGTATCGCAGATGCGATAACCACGTTGCTTCTGGTGGGCATGTGGAGGAGCGGAATAATAGTTGGCTGCTGCAGGTGCCATTGCTCTGATAGTAATGAAGTACTGTGAATAGCTCGGATGGCTTGTTGTCTAACCTCCGCCATTGTTTCGAGTGTTTTATAGCTGGAAGAGTTGATGTGTATGTCCATCTTGGGCGAGCGTGTCAAGAAGTTGTTGCGATCTTGTTGGAGAACAAAAAAGTGGCTCTCTTGCTTTTTGTCTTCAACGTGTCTGAAAGTAAGACACGGCAAGGTCTTTTGTGTCTGTAGTCAAGGAATAGATGCGGATATGCGAAAACAGTGCTTCCAAAATGCCCAATACAATAAAGCAAGAGAAACTGAAATCAGTGGCCGATAATCTAGTGAACAGACAAAAAGCTCAAAAAGGAAAAGAAGCTTGAGTTTTCAAGTTTGTGCATATTTACTCTTATCCATTTTTGGACATGCCGTTAGTGCTAATTGTTGCTTGTCCATGGCTGCGTGGCTCGTTGCAAAATCTTGCACGAACGTCTTCTCACAACTTTGACAGCAGATCTGTATCAGATCTGGTGTTCCGACCCTCCCCTCAAAATATCGAACGCTTGCGCCCACGAATCGAGGAACTTCAAAGGGGCTCGGCACGAGGCACGGATGGATCCTGTCCAGTGTTTCAACTGGTTAGCTCTTACCAAAAAAACTTCGGGATTTCACAGCGCTCCGTGATCATATCGCAATTAGCCTTCGGCTACCTTGAACCTTATTCCTTTTTCCTGTACACTCCTGTACGCCACCTACTCGTTTTTTTCCGCCCCTGCGTAATCAGATCTAGATGCTACGGCGGCAAGCGAAATGAATGATTATGAATCTCTCTTTGTGGTGCTTGCTCTATTATGGAGGAATCCCGAGCAAGCTGACAATACCGTCTTCATGGGGTGTCGTTTCGTCACCGATCGTCTTTGTCGAACCATTAAACGGCATATCCGTGTAACTCAAGCGCACTTAAACAGTTAAGAATGACGTCGGTCGACGTCGGCATGGCACCTTTTGTGTCCCCCGAATGGTTCTGTGATGTGGATCAGAGTCTACCTCAATCAAACTTCGATGCAGTGCAAGCAACTTACCAGAGGCTTTCCTTTGTGTCGATGTTCTATATCAAGGTGGAGCCGCTGTCCGTCCCACGATGCCCGCAATAGCGTCTGGCATATGAGTGGCTGTGCTCACGAGGAGCGGAACCGACTAAGTTGCTCTACTTGGTATGTTCACCCATTCGATGCCTTCAAAGTGCAGTTCAGATCCAATTTCCTCACATGGAAATATTCAAAAACGTTATTCGACGCTCTGGCTCATGTTGGTATATGTCATGGTAGCTTATCACCGGCCTAGTTCATACTCCACGGACGATATCATCGAGTGGGCGGCTACGTCACAACCTGCTCTCTAGTCAAACTGGTCAGGATTCTGGGTCTATAGTGTTACTATGATCACGTCTTTCACTCCACCTTTCCTATAACACTGGCATGCTCTTAGTAGAAGTTACACCGAAATCCCCAGATAGTAAGTGCCAATGAGGTACATATGAAAAAGATGCCTCGCTCGCTAATGGCATATATGACGTAGGACCGCCGGTGAAAGGCATGAATTTCAAGCCGGGTGCCCCACACCACTAAACTTCAATTACAATATTGCTGGACAACACACTCCGCAAATCCGACGCCTGAATTAAGTCTATTGGACCTCATAAAAAGAGGGAACAGTTATCTACCTTTGTGTCGTCTATCTAGGGGAGTGTGTACACATTCGCAGCAGTTTATAGGGTGTATGTCGCCATACAGGAGTAAATATTGGTGAGCGAAAATAATGATCAATAAGTTGAATGAATGCTTATCCCATGGCAGGATCCCAGATCCAATGCATAATTGAGGTCTACTCCAGGGTAGGCTCTATGACCGCCTCGGCAGTCTTGTCCCTCACGCCTTTCAGGAACCGTACTAAATCCGTCCCGCCAGTGCCCCTCAGCACCACCCTCTCACCCTTTTGTGCGACCTGAGCTTCTGGGTCCGCCTCCTCGAGCTGCATCCTTTCCCGGGCAGCAGGTCCAATAATGTAGATTGCTACGATTTTGATATGCGCATCCCTAAACTCCTTCACTGACTGCACTGTAAAATTGTATGCATCTAGGAGCTCTGCATCAGGATTCGCTTGCGTTACGAGCGTTCGCACATGACGTGGGTTCGTGCTGAGATGTCGCAAGAAATTGCGGTGGTGGCGCGGCATGTAGATCTGCATCCTTCTCAGCAGCGTACGTTGGTCTGGTGTAACACCACCTTCGACCACATTGCAATTGTCCAGTCCAAGAAATACGTCTAGGGCATGGATCAGGGCGCTCTGCCCTGCGCTTGGCCCTGAGAGGTTGGTCGGCTGGTCTTCAACGCCTTCGAACACCCATTTCCTGTGGGCAGGGTCGGAGTCTGCGCCGCGGAACCATGGGCGGATGGTGTGATAAAACGTGCTGGGGTCGCAGCCCTTACGCACGTCGAGCAGGATGCCCTTAAGGTCTTGCACAACAGAGGCAAGTTTGTGGAGGTATGCGGAAATTCGCCTGATGGCTATGGCATCTCCGACAAACATCTCGTCCATTGTTGCACGCATAAGCTCGAGAGCCTCAACTCCGCGGAGCTCTATACGAGCAGAAGCAAGGTAAAATTCTTGCTCGTCTATGGTGCCAGTGAACATGTCCTGGCTGCGAAGGTTGTCCAGAGCAGGGGACTGGAATCCAAGCTCATTGCTTTCCCTGGGGCGGATGATGTCCCAATTATAGAGGACATTGTCAGAGTACGTGACGACTGGGGGTAACTGCAAGTGATTGGATATAGCGACGAGGGGGACAGAAATTGGTTTTGGAATGAGCACGGGTAAAGAAAGGGGAAGTGTGTAAATATAAAAATGCATGAGGAAGGTGAGAACATGATGTGCGCGCCGAAGGAGCAGCTCGGAGTGTGTGAGCTCAAATGTAGGGATGACAGGGAGCTAAGGATTCGTGTGAGTGTGCACATCGTGTCAATGAAACTACGGAGACCCGTGCTGACCCGTCGAATGTGTTCTCGCCATGACTCAGACAATTTTATCTCCTCGATTGTCAGGCCTGGTTTGACAGCAAGCTGTAGCTTTGCGTGCATTGCAGCATCTAGTGCTGTCTCCCAAGGTTCCCATTGCTCTGGGAGTCTACTTAGAGGTGGATCTGGGGGCATGAAACCCGTGCGAGTATCGAGGTCGAAATCATGTGCAGCAAGAGTCGAGGTATCGACGTGTCCCTCATGTGAGCCCACCAGGAAGTCCTGACGGGGTTGGTGGAGGAAGTGATCAGGGGGTAGCAAATCAGCTGTCTCCTTGGACATCTTGTGAGGGGGAAAGAGCTGTGAAGTTAGTCAACTACCAGAGTTTGAGAATATAAGAAGAACGCGAGATTGTGTGTTCTCATAAGGTCATCGAATTACTTTGAGTGACGAGCATACTCTACATGATCCGGTTCTGTAAAAAATCAAATCGTAATCTTATCAAGCAGTCGGTCCGGGTTCCACCGGGAACACGTGACCACCCTCTAGTGACCGACGCGCTTGTCACGCGTTTGTGACAATACTTCTTCTCCAGATGGAATCGACTCCAGTGACGCCTTCTCGACGTTCAAAGCGCTTTCAACCGCTTGTGACTCCAGTGAGGACTGACGCGTTTGTAGACAAATCTGCGGTTTGGACAGGCGATCCATTTTACGTTCGTCCAATTGTACAAGAAGATTATCAGGTTCTTCAAGAGGATGAGGGCTGGCAACCAGGTCCAGGAATGCAGACTGCTTTCCGCAAGTCGTTTAAGCGAACGAAAAATACCGCGCCAGCTTCACGGAGGGGGCTGGGTATGCGTAGGTCAGCTGTCGAGACGGAGACATTTGAGGTCGGAGACACCGTGCTCGTCAAAACTCAGTCTACAAAACATCCCAGCGTTGGAGTCATCGCTTCAATGTGGGAATTTAAAGGCGGGGATGATTTGGAGGACGATAATCCACACATGATGGTCAGAATTCACTGGTTCCAACATCCGTCGGAGCTGCCTCGCATTAGGGCAAAAAGGGAACATTTCGAGGTCAGTGGCACGTTTGCTGATTGTCATTCACTCATTCCTACCACCAGAACGAAGTGTATTTCACTCTCGCTTCACAAGCCATTCTTCCGCCTTCATGCATACTATCGCATTGCATCGTCACCGACGTTCCACGTTCCGTACCCACAGAGCGCAAACGAAACAACTGGATCACCACCGCTTCGGAAGAAAGTACACCATTCTATTGTCGTCTTGCAATCGAGTCCCGTAGCAACATATACTACGATTTCAACTGGGTAGCTCACAGACAACAAGCTCTCACCCGTTCTGACGAAGACCTTGCCGATGGGACTTGCTGGCACGTCGCTGTAGAGACCACATCGTCAAGACAGCGTACGAAGAAGAGAACAAAGCTCCAAGATATTGCGGAAGAAAGTGGTGATGACTCCGTCCGTGATCGTGACTACGAGAACGACGAGCCTGCATCAGAGCCCGATGACCATTTCATCCCTTCTGTTGTGGACGATGCCTCCGATAGCGAGACAGCTGTTAGCATACCTACCGATGACATCCCCAAGACACCCTCTCGCAAGCGGAAGCGTACCTTATCCACACCCAAGTCCACCCCCAGCAAAAAACGTGCACCGAAGCTCGCAGCACCCACACCGCACTCCAAAGCTGCATTACGAAAGCGAAGTCGTAAAGCACCAGCCATCCGTGTTCCGCCTCCGAATCTCACACAGGAGCACTACAAGCAGTTGCAGAACCTTCCTCCAGATTCGTGGCTTCGGTCAATGCACGTCCTTCATGTCGCTGCGCGTCCCGATGTTCTCCCATGTCGTGAGGAGGAATATAGTCGCGTTCTGAGAACCGTAGAAGAGCTCCTTGAGGAAGGAAGCGGAGGTTGCGTTTGTGCGTAGATTGTCTTCCGTATTCTTCATTCATTCAACATCGATTCCAGATATTTCTGGAGTACCAGGAACAGGCAAGACTGCAACGGTTCATGCCGTCGTTCGTGAGCTCAAACGAATGGCTGAGAACAATGTTTGTTATCTCTTGATCAGTTCTTCTCACTGAATCATCTTCGTTTGGTAGGAAACAAATCCTTTCACGTACGTTGAAATCAACGGACTCAGGATCCCCGAGCCATCCGCCGCGTATAACCTACTTTGGGAGACCGTCTCGGGGCACGATGTAGCGATCGATGGCCATCTCAAGACCAGCGCCAAGGAGGCACTCAAGCAGCTCACCAGACACTTTTCTGCAGGTGCACGAGCGGGTCCCGCAGGGCACGCATGGTAAGCAGGATTCTCCGCAACCAGTTGGTCATCGCTGAGTTGCGTGCCTAGCGTCGTTCTTATGGACGAGCTCGATCAGCTTGTCACGGCAAAGCAGGACGTGGTGTATAATTTCTTCAACTGGCCCACGATCGCAGGCTCAAAGCTTGTCGTGATTGCTGTCGCAAACACCATGGACCTTCCAGAGCGGGTGATGAGTGGACGTGTACGCAGTCGGCTTGGTAGGTGCCATCAAATCAAGCACTTCATCTGTCTTGTGCTCATTTCTGCACTGCAAAGGCATGATCCGAATCAACTTCCAGCCGTATACAACGCAGCAGCTTGAGAAGATCGTGCATGCACGTCTCAGAGATGCCAAAGAGGGCCTCGAAGAGCCACCGGACGTGATCAATGCCGACGGGGTCAAGTTTGCCTCAATGAAGGTTTCATCGATCAGCGGAGATGCGCGTAGGGTACTTGATATATGCCGGTATGTGGCGGGCCTGTTCCGTAGCCGTAACGTAACTGAACACGTATGTAGACGAGCGGTGGAACTCGTGCATTCCAAGCGGCGCGCTGCTCGCACGGAGGATGTGAAGGAGGTTATTAAAGTACTGCAGAACAGCCCAACGGCAGCATACCTCCGGGACTGCACCTTGCATGAGCGGATCATGCTCGCATCCCTGCTGAGATGTATAAAGCGGGAGGGCGTTGAGGAGATTAAATGGGGCGAGGTATGTATTCTATCTTTTTTTGTCTGAAATGTTCGACTCATAGTACGTAAGATTGAAGACCAGCATATTACATACGTTGACGCCCTGACTTCCGAAGGAGACCCGTCGCGGAAACCCACTCTAGAGGAACTGGGACTTGTTCTGGACTCCCTGGTTGCCTCCCACGCTATGATTGTCGAGGATGGTCTGAACGCCGCCCGCAAGCCTGCCCGGGAGCGTAGGGTCATTCTCAACTTGGAGCAGACTGAGGTAGAGAGGGTGCTGAGCGAGGTGGGCGGGCGGACATGGGCAACGGCGCTTGGTGTTGGCACATGACATACCAATAAATTTTTGGATTCGATAAATTGATATAGACCGGCTGAATCTGTCACTGGCTGGGAAGATACTAATCAGCTCGTTGTCTCGTCAAAACTGCCTAGACCTTATGTATTTCATATTCTATACCCTAAGCTAAGTACTAGTGTCTTTCTATGCATCAGTGTAATTCAATGTATAACTTTATCAACGGCAAAACCAAAGCTCCAATAGTAAGGAATCACACAGCGCCCGGGATCTGGAGATCCGAGTAGCCAGCGCAGTCAATGGGTTTCGGAAATTCGGAGGCAGATCATCTAATAGACCAAGCTCATGATCCGCGTCAGACGGCCAATGCGGTGTCATTGACACGAGCATCTAGATCTAATCCATGCTCTATGAACGCCGTCCTCAGCGTCGTTGATGGGCCGAACAGGGAATTAAGTTCATCACAGAAGACAAGTACTTACTCTGACTGGGAGGCCTGCATATTTTCGCAGCTGAGCAATACTGGACTGATATTTCCAGTGGACGCTCATTGAGTCATCAAACTCTTGGCGTATACTAACTTGAGGCAGAGAACTGCGGCGATATATCTGATGATGGCGGCTAATACATACAACTACAATATTTCTAGGGTCCTGACGTCCATCATGATGTCAACAGTTGGGGCTGGCAAGGCTCGTGACTGGGAGTCAGAATCACCCAGTTCTTGTTATACAGGAAAACCGCCGGGTTGGTCTAACGGGGGACCAGACTCGGACCAATCTCCCGAGCTTTCCGCATCATCTGTAAAGGTAGGCAGCTCTGCAAAGTCACGCTGCTCGAGGAGACATCGATCCCACGGACGGACAAGCAAGAATGTCTGTCGAGTGGACCTTGCACGTGAGAAGTGAATCAGTTTCTCTTTGGTGGTGATCAGCAGGTCATCAAGCCCATCTGCCTTGACTCGGTACGTGAAATCTGGACTACGCCTCCGTCTGAGTTCCGTAACACGAAACACAATACAAGGCAGTTGCAGTCTGCAGTTCGCGAACCGAGGGACGCTCATGTTGTCAAGCAGATCATAACGTCTCGAAGTCGACTCCACAGCCACCGTATTTCGCAGCGAAGAGACCGCTGTTTGAATCTCATCTTCAGACAAAGATGAGAGGGCACATTGTGGAGTTGCATATGAGGAAGTATCTGCTGGAAGACAACTGTGGAACGTGGATGGCTGTCCGACCCAGTCAAGGGCAGTAATGTCGTCCGACTGAGCCACAATTTCCTGCAGGAGGCGCCCGAGCGCGCATTGCTTATTCTCGCCATAAAGGATGGATAGTTGGATGCCAAATATGCCAAACAATGAGTATGCAATATCTTCCTGCACAGTGGTGACTCGCGTAGACGCCCATTGGAGTTTCTCTCGAGCATCTCTCATCCCTGGTTGGAAGGCGACTAGGGCGCGTGCATCTATGCCCGTCGCATCCTCCACTCGCCCATGATCTCGACGGACTCCTTGTGGTTGGGGGACTCGTTGTCGAGATATAGAGTCCGATCCTGTTGGTAGAAGCGAATGACTTTAGAAGCCAGGAACTCCGGGACGGTCCATCCTCTGGTGTTCCAAGCGCTGTTCGCCAGTGCGCCAGACTTGGACAAAGGCAGAACATCCGACAGGTAGATGGCCCTGAGGGCTGAGTGATGATACCAGGCAAACATGGAATTGAGTGATTTTTGGAGCTCGACGTGGTTATGCTGGTCGATGCAACATGAACCAACCCACGCCCAGTGATACCCCATCTTACGAGTAATTTTGCAGAATGACTACAACTTTACGAGACCGCCAGCTGCCTTCAACTCGTGAACGACCTTGTCATGTATGTCATGCAGCAGCGGTTCTGTCCCTTCCTACCTATGTGATAGCATGACGCAACTGAAGTACGTGGCCACTACTTCTGTTATTCGCTCGGTTCGGAGGTCAGGGTGCTTCATAGTCGATAACTGAAGCTCCTTGTACTCTGTGCTCGTTTGAAAGGTGCGTATTTGTGCTTCTCGATTACATAAGAGCCCAGTCGCGGTGTTGAGTAGACGATGTGGGGCAGTGTTGAGTTGAACATCGATGGCTTTTCGAATAGCATGTTTTGCACCGGGTGGACTGAGATACTGCTTGTGCAGCTCTGAGGAAAGAGTTAAAACCTTGGTGCATGAGTTACTCAGGGCTTACTTCGAATTTGCGTGTTGGGAGTATTATCCAATTTCGAGAGCATGATTTGGAAGGCCTCGATAACTTCATCGTAGCGTTGTGTGCAATGAAGCGCTGCATGCTTCACCTCGTAGAACATTGGCAGAGAATAGTGAATGTCATCGTACCTTTTGGGCATAGAGAAGCGCATCTTCCCATAGTAGGTTTCCCGACCTGGCCTTACTGCGATTTACAAACATAGTGTCACTTGCAGAATTCAGGTCGATCGCTGTAGAGTAGAAGTCAATGGCTCTGTCAAAATCGCTTACAGCGAGGGCAGCGTCTCCGTTGGCAAGAGTGCTTGGTTTATGGGGCGTGATGTTGGTGTCTCCATGACAGGCGACAGTTGTCATCAACATTTTCTGTCCTGTCGAGTGAATCTGAGAGAAAAGATGTGGCACAAATACAAGGAGTGCCCTGGGACTTGAGAGCGATGGTCCATTTCACGCGCGGGGCCCAGGAACGACCCACCAGTGTTTTCCAGCGGTGTGCCCTCCAGGTCTCGCGGTTGACCTGACCTCCGCTTCTTTATCTTGCGTACGTTAGTGCGGCGTCTCTCGTCGTCCGTGCTTGATCCTCGACTGGAAGACATAGTCCGACTCCTGCTCATTTCCACTTCTCAAGAACCCGATGGTTAGCCTACGGGGCGTGATGTTGGTGTCTCCATGACAGGCGGCAGTTGTCCACCATCAACAGGCTCCGATAGCGGTGGCAGCGGTGGTATGTCGTGTGAGATCCAATTCAATTTCGCAAGGAGGGATTCGAGGACACGATGGCTCAGCGCATGCTCCTCCGGGGACAGTTCATGGTTAGGATGAGATATAAGGCCGGGCCGAAAAATCACCGCCAGATCTTGTTAAAGAGCGAGAACTAAGGTAGCGTGAGTCTCAGTCAATGGTAGAAAGACTCTATTCGTGTAAACTAACCTAAGGTAGCGTGAGTCTGTAGGACCGCTAGTAAGTATCATGTATAGTATAATATGAATGGTATGCGCACCTCAGTCAATGGTAGAAAGACTGAGGTGCGAGTATAGCGTCTAGCCATCCTTAAATAGAAAAGAGAAAATGGTCAGTAACTAGGGTGGATGACGTCCAGTGACACTGGCAGCTAAGGTACATAGAACTGGAACAGTTAGATATATTTATCTGGAACCGGCTCGGTGCTCTGACGGATCACCTCTCAACACTCCCACTCGTCAGAGCGCCTGGCAGGTCTTGACGACGTAGTCCCATGTTTTCCCGATGCTGGATCCCAGCTGGGCGAGGTAATGCCTTCGTTAGACTATCAGCAATCATCTCCGAGGTGGATTTGTACTGGAGTTCGATCTTGTTCGTGTCGACGAGGTTGCGGATGAGATGGTAGTGGACGCGAATATGTTTGGCTCTTTCGTGGAATCTTGGATTCTTCGAGAGCGCAATACTGGACTGGTTGTCTCCATATAGGAGTGCGGGATCGTAGAGTTCGGGGTCAAGGCGGAAGTCGTGTAGAAGCTGGATTAGATATAATGCTTCGCGTGAAGCATTCAATAGACCTACATATTCGGCCTCCGTGGTCGAGGTAGCGACCACAGATTGCTTCTGAGACTTCCAACTAATGGGCCCTCCGAACAGTTGATAGACATAAGCGCTGGTGGACTTGCTATCGTCTCGATCTGCAGCATAGTCCGAATCCGAGTGTCCAACGAGTCCCTCGTTCGACGAGCCGAAGATGAGTACTAAATCCGTAGTTCCACGAATGTACCGGAGAAGATGTTTGAGTTGACGATGATGGTCGATACTGGGGTTCTCCATGTATCGGGAGAGGCATGAAACTGGGTAAGCGATGTCGGGGCGAGTGGTTCGCATAGCATAGTTGAGTTCACCGATAGTTCGGCGATATGGGATCGACGCAATGGCGTCCGCTTCTTCACTCGTTGGGGGACGTGTAGCCTTCTGCAAGGTTACTCCAGGTGTCATAGGTGTACTGACAGGATTGCACAGTGTCATGCCGGCGTTCTCGAGAATCTTCTCAAGGTAAGCCTTCTGGCTAATGGTGAGGAGCCTCTTCTCACGGTCGCGCATAATGTGCATGCCAAGGAAGTGGCGAGCGGGACCGAGATCCAATAAGTCGAAGCGTTGTTTTAGCTGCATCAGGAAAAATACACTTGACTACAGGGTGCTATATAGTCAAGGTAGTACCTGTAGCACAATGTGTCAAGTGCCTACTATAGGCGGCTATATAGCCACACAGCTGACTATATAGTGCTACGGCAACTCCTGTAGCTCGTTGTAGCAACTGACTACAGGTGCTACAGGTGCTACAAGTTACTACAAGTTGCTACAGGGTGCAATAGAAATAGTGCTAGCATTTGCTCGTTCGAGCTACAGGTAGCTACACACTGCTACTAGTACTGTAGCTCCCGCAATACCAATCGCACCGCTAACCGGTTATCAACAAAATCGAATCAATTAAGGTGCTATAGTGCGTGAGCATGCATACAATCCTCGAGATACAGCCGCCTCAATCACCACCCCCTTTGTGCTTCTCGAGCCTCGTCTTCGTACTCTCGAAAGCCGCCTCAATCCGAGTCACCACCCCCTTCTTGTGCTTCTCGAGCCTCGTCTTTGTACTCTCGAATCGCATCATCGAAAACATCATCGGTAAAGCTATCAATAGTCACTGCTGCCATAAGTGGATCCACACCAGCGTGCATCCTTTTTATGAAAGTCAGTTTGGATGATGAACGACATAAGTAATCAGAAACATACCGAGCGATGTCGAGAAGATTGACACCAATTTTACCGAGCAGTTTGTAAGCAGCAGTCCGCTCCTCGAACCGCCGCAGGGATTTGAGATGGATAAGGTAGACCGGGGAGTAAGCCACCGACGAAAATTTGATGTCCTCCTTTACACCAGTCATCCACTCATCGATGCAGCATTCAATCTGTCAGACCTCAGTTGCAGTATGAACATCAGAATCACTGAATACACTCACCGCTGTGAGTATAAGTGCAATGGTTTGAACGGGTAAAGGATCAAAGTATTTAGCATATACTATACCCTCGTCGCTTCGGTTTGTAAACCACATATCGTTGACCGCCGACTGGATTAATTCGGTCTTGTATATGCCACATTTCATTTCCCAGTCCTTTTACTCCGCCAGTCAGATGTTGACTAAAAATCGTGAAATTGAATTTAAACACGCACCTTGAAAACAAAACGTGATCCTTCCTTGAGAGACTCGGCCAGGTCACGGTTTGCCTTGATGGCGAGTATAGATCTGCTTGCACGGAACCCAAAGAACGAGGCCGTCAGTACGCGCATCTTTGTTTTAAGCTCCCCGCGCACATGTGATGTGCGCCTCGTCATCTATATGGCAACATTAAATCAAGTAGGGCAAGGACGTGGACATGAGACGTACCATTTTGACGAGAGAAGGGGTAAGTTGGATGGTAAGCTCTGCCATGTTAGACGCCTCACGCCAGGCATCCTTTGCTAACTTCGTCTCAACGATCAGTGTCTCTGGAAAAGGTGCGCGAGTCACAACTAGACAGCGGTAGATAGATGTGGCAGTAGTGAGCAAATCCTTAGTGATGTCGTCAAAATCGCTAGCCTTTAACCGTTGGCGTGTTCCATTTGGACCTTTCTTGAACTTCGGGTCAGTATTGAGGACCTCCGAGTCCTCCAGTTGGCGCTTGGTGCCGACAACTGGTGTTGAAGAAGCTTTGGCCACTTCATCATGATCATTGGCAGTGTTGTCCACGCCATAATCAGACCCGTTCTCAGTCTCGTCCATGCGATCGACAAACTTGTTCGAATCATGGCTGTCGCTGCTGCCCTCACCGTCACTGTCGTCATCCGAAGTCACAACAGGTGAGGGCGCTGAAAAAGTGTGTTAGTCCAAGATACACACTGGCAGAGACATTGTACCTTTCTGTGGCTTCGTATGGATCTTACTCGTGGGTTTTCGGGCCAAGACAGTTGGAGGGGTCTCGCTCATACTGAATGTGAGTGCCTGTTGATTGGATAGTCTTGTAGGTACACAGCGGTCCGAAAACTATTATGTACTTGTGAGTAACATGGAGCGCATGGACAAATAAGACACTGACCATGCTGTCTTCGTCCCTGTCAACATCACTAAGAAGCCCAGCAGGCTCGCTATCAAATTCCTCGGGATGTGTCTGGTATGTAGTGCGCAGTGCCTTTAAGTCGCGCTTCTGCATCTTCGTTTGTAAGGCTTTTTGGCGGTCTGCTCCTCGACGAGCTTTTGTAACTGTTAAGCAGAAACATTTTAATGAGCGCGAGCATTCATGTCGGGCTTGATATAACTTACTTCGATATGTCTCTTTCTCGGTTGGCCGACGTTGACAACCACTTGCAGTGCGTCCTGCGGTCGACACCATCTCTGCACATACTTCCTCCTGGGCCTTCAAAAGTGCCGTTTTAGTTCCCTTTTTGGAGGGGGCTTTTGCGGCCATGATAGACGGTAGTCAGTAGAAATAACGACAACAGAAGGAGGGGGTATGCATGCCTTTAAAAACCCTACAGTGGCGTCGGATCAACAAACAAATTTTGAGTTTTGTTGATCGAGTTTTGTTGATCACGAAGTTAAAGTTTTCAACTGACGAAGCGGTGTCAATATAATGGCATAAATAAGAGGGACGGGGATGACTTTCCTTTCCAACATACAATCGATACTACAGCGAGATCGATACTACAGCCAAGATGAATAAATAGTAAGTGGCTGGCTTGTCGAATGCTCGCCTCACACTTACCGATGTTGTAGCCCAGCGCTCATGCCATCGAACGAATCAGACGATGTGAAGCCGAACATCCTGTTACCTCCTCCAAGTCGTCCCTTTCACGTTGTCCGTGCTCCGGGACGGGAGGTACCTCATACTCCAAGGGAGGTACCGCCTGCTCTTGAGATTCAGTTTCCATTGGCGCCATATCGCCAAACCCCAGGGCCCATTAAAACATCGCAGACCTACCTGCGAACACTTGTATTAGAACGCTGGGATGCAGAGATTAGGCTTTGCGAAGAGACATGCAAAGCGCAGCTCTCAGAGCACATGAAAGGTCCTGTTGCTCACCAAAATTTGGTGCGGGAGATGATAACTGTGCGTTAGAATGCAGAGAAAAAGCGGTGCAAAGAGTCACGCAAGGTTCAACTTTTGGAGCTCTTACTGGCGGCTCATGGCATTACTACCCTAGCTTAGTAGTCTTAGTAGTCAGTTAGTTTTAGTCAAGTGTCATTCGGAATAACGGCGCACCATGTGGATCGCCTTTTTCATGCTGCGAACGGCAAAACCTCTCATGTGGATCGCCTTTTTCCTGGATGTTCGGGTCAAACTCCATATTATGTGGCGTAAGGAATGGTGGCGTTCGAGTATGAACTGCGTCCCTGACAGTAGTTGGTCACGAGGGCGGAATTGGACTCGGTCAGGGCTGAATCGGACTCACTTGAGGGTCAAGTGTTTTTTTCCATTTTGTGTGCCGTCAAGACACTTAGGGCCGGTACAATACGACTTGACACTCGCACCAGACAAGCCATGCCCCACTGTGTATTCTGTGGGAAGGTAACAACTACACACGAGGGTCTCAAGAGACACGTTGCAGGACGTCCTGAATGTCGACGGCAGTGGGCATCAATGATCGAAGATGTAGAGGCAGAGAACTTAGACGATGCACCAGATGTTGACTTCCCCCATCAAGATGCAGCACCGGTGGGTCATGTACACTCGCGCCCGTCTCCAGATACCGACAATAACCCAGCGCTCCGCAAAACTCGACGGACTACAGTTGAGGAAGTCGAGGATGAGGATGGGATGTTGTTCCCCAATAACGGGCGATATTTCGAACCTCAGTCGGATGCTGGCTGGGCCCATCAAGATGCAGCACCGGCGGGTCATGTACACTCGCGCCCGTCTCCAGATACCGACAATAACCCAGTGCTCCGCAAAACTCGACGGACTACAGTTGAGGAAGTCGAGGATGAGGATGGGATGTTGTTCCCCAATAACGGGCGATATTTCGAACCTCAGTCGGATGCTGGCTGGGCACTGCGTGAGGGGGAGACGAATTTTGAAAGATATAGAACGTACCAAGAGGAAGAGGGTGAGGATCCATGGTCGCCTTTCGAGGATGCGTAAGTGCTCAAATGCGCTGGCATAGCATCTACTAATATCACTCACCAGGGAAGAATGGGATCTGGCCCAGTGGCTCGTCAAGAACCTCGGTCAGACGCGAACCGACGAATTCCTAAAACTGCCCATTGTAAGTTTGAAAGTGTTAATCAAAATTTGAACTTACAATATTGATACCCTAACCAGACACAAAACCGCACGAAACTTTCGTTTCATAACAACTGCTCATTCTTGCAGTGCGTGGATGAACTTCCACACGGGCCAGGATGGAGTTGTAAGAAGGTGACTGTGCGTGGTAACTGCGAGGATGAGAACGGCGAGATGTTGCAAGAGGAGGTTGAGTTGTGGTGCCGCGATCCTGTAGAGTGCGTGAAAGAGCTCATTGGCAACCCTGCCTTCAAAGAAGATATGGCCTACTCACCTGCCAAAGCATATGCAGACCGTGCAGGGCAAGATAGGGTGATCGACGAGATGTGGACAGCAGACTGGTGGGGCGATAAACAGGTAAGACTATTTGAGAGAGAGCAACAAAGTAACGGACTGACCTCGCACACAGAAAGCCTTGCCAGAAGGTGCCACGATAGCACCAATCATTCTATCTTCAGACAAAACGTCCTTGTCGCAGTTCCGAGGGGATAAATCGGCGTGGCCGGTGTATATGTCCATTGGAAACATCACTAAAGCAAAACGGCGCCAAGCATCAGCACGAGCAACAGTCCTGATTGGTTACTTACCAGCAGGCAAACTGGACTGTTTCACCCCCGATGCACGCTCCTTGGCTGGATACAGGCTGTTCCACCATTGCATGGCTCTACTGCTTGAACCTCTCATCGGTGCTGGAAATGACGGTGTTGAAATGGTGTGTGCGGACTCGTGGGTTCGTCGTGTCTACCCAATTCTTGCAGCATACGTTGCCGATTTCCCGGAACAGTGCTTGGTCAGTTGTTGCAAAGAGAACCGATGTCCGAAGTGCCTTGTAGCAGCAAATGAGCGAGGGGATGCACTCAACTCGGCAATGCGTGATCCAGAGTCAACAAAAGATATTTTGCACAGGCGCAAGATTGGTCAGCATCCTCCGGAATTTGAGGCCAATGGTTTACGTGCCGTTTACAAACCATTTTGGGCTGATCTCCCTCACGCGGACATTTTTCTAGCGTTCACGCCCGACCTTTTGCATCAACTTCACAAGGGTGTGTTCAAAGACCACCTTGTGAAGTGGTGCATCGATATCATTGGGGAGGATGAAATGGACTCACGTTTCAAGGCGATCCCGAATTATCCCGGCCTTCGACACTTCAAGAAAGGGATATCGAGTGTGAAGCAGTGGACGGGACGTGAACACAAAGAGATGCAGAGAGTATTTGTTGGCTTATTGAGCGGAGCAGTACCTAGGTGAGTGTTTAACGAGTCGTTAAGATGATGTTTTGATGTCATGCCTTGCAGTCGTGTTTTGGTAGTTGCACGATCTATTCTCGACTTCTCGTATTTTGCCCAGCTTCAAGTTCAGACGACTGAGTCCCTCGAAGCCCTACAAACCGCCCTGACTGTATTTCACACTAACAAAGACATCCTCAAGGAGCTCGCTGTTCGAGAGCATTTCAACATTCCGAAACTACACCAGCTCTCTCATTACATCCAGTCGATCACGTTGTTTGGCGCAGCTGACGGCTTTAATACTGAACTTCCAGAGCGCTTACACATTGATTTTGCAAAAGATTCATACCGTGCTAGCAACAAACGGGACTACGAAGAACAAATGGCTTTGTGGCTCCAACGCCAAGAAGCCGTATTTTTACGTAGCGCATACCTGGATTGGTTGTCCCAACAGCCTCGCTCCAAGTCACCTGCGGGTCTCACCGGATGTCATTCAAACCCATACAACTTCGACGCAGATTCGGACACGGACTCGGAGTCAGAAACACCAAATCTTCCCGCCGCTGAACCACTTCAAGCAACACATGTCCTTGCGAAAGCCCCCGCACATCCTCACCAATCCGTTGGAACCATCATAACAGCACACGGTGCTACTGAGTTCCTCCCTGCTCTCCGATCCTTCTTGCTCAAGAATCTCCCGCGCAACACCATAGTCCCTGGACTTCAAGACCGATTCGATCTTTATCGTCAAGTGGTGATCGTGACGCCACCTGATTTACGAGTTAGCGACGTGCCACAGCGAAGGCGGATCAGGGCAACACCAGAAATGTTGCCGTCAGGCCGGAAGCCTGGTATCCCAGCCCGGTTTGACATGGCCTTGATAGCAGACAGGCCTCGCTCTTCTAACTTCCATACTCTTGAAGGTATTTTTTTTCCGGGTTTCTCAGCGGTCAATTTTGATAATCGTCTTGTTGCAGGTGTACGTGTAGCCCAAGTTCGCGCTATTTTCACCCTACCTCGCCAGTTCGGCGCATATTCCAGAGCCCTCGCCTACGTCGAGTGGTTCACTCCTTTCAAACCACCAGACCCTGTTTCTCGAATGCGACAGGTCTCGCGCTCAACACGACAACTTCGCCACAACGCCGCTGTAATCCACGTTGATGAAATCGTGCGGCCGTGCCACCTTATACCGAAGATGGGACCAACAGTAGATCTGAGGTTGAGAAGCGGAAATGCATACGAGGTGGCGAACGATTTTTATTTCAACGAGTTCATCGATGGCGAAATGTTTTGCGCATGTGTTATAAGTAATTAGATACAACGACGTGTAGCTCCTGTAGCTACCTGTAGCTACCTGTAGCACGGGTGGTAACTATATAGCCACATATAGCTTGCCTTTAGACTATATAACACTATATAGGACAATGTAGTGTAAGGTGTGACTACATAGTGCTACTGTGCCTACATAGTGCTATATAGCTGTCACTCGGGCTACGGCATTTAGGGTTTTTTACTGATGTGTGTCTTGAACTTGTCCAGGTAATCGTGAGAGTTCGACGCTGCGAGCATGTCGTCGACATAGACGACTAGCCATATGACTTTGTCTCCCTCGTGGAGGACATACAGACTGTGATCAGCTTCGCTCCTTACGAATCTGAACCCCTCTTTCCGCAGGTACTCATCCAGTGTCTGGTTCCACTCATACCCCGCCTGCTTCAACCCATAAATCGCTTTCTCCAGCTTCCACACCCAGTCCGGATGTTCAGGGTCTTCGAAACCAGCCGGTTGCTTGAGGTAGATGTCCTCCTTGAGGTCAGCGTTGAGGAAGGCGGTACGTACGTCCATCTGGTCCAGTTCAAGGTTGAATTTCGCCGCGAGGGCAAGGAGAATACGAACTGTGTCGTACTTGGCGACGGCCGCGAACATTTCTGTATAGTCAATCCCCTCAACTTGCGTGTATCCCTGCGCGACGAAGCGTGCCTTGTGACGGGTGATGTTGCCTTCTTCGTCAGTCTTTACCGTGAACACCCATCTCGAACCAATCGCTTTGCGTCCTTCTGGGAGTGGCATGAGTTTGTGTGTTTTGAGGTCCTGCATTGACTGTAGCTCGGATTTGCAGGCGTCTGACCATTGAGGCCACTCTGGTAATGACCGAGCTTTGTTGATGGTTTCGGGTATGACTATGTTTGAGCGTTTGGGAGGTTCAGTAGGTCTGGGAGGTTCGGTAGCTGTGTGCATTGCGGATTCGGTACTGTCGTTGTCGTGCTGACTGGCTGAGGACTCTGGTACATATGTCCAGCGTTCGGCAACAGGAACTCGTCGTGTTGGTATGGCCGTTGCGCTGGTGCCAGAGGGTGCGATATGGCCTGCTTGTACCGGTTGGCGTGAACGAGTGCTGCGACGAGGCGGAATATCCAATGGAGGTGCAGGGGGAGGAGGTATTGGAGGTTGCTGTGGGATAGGCAGTGTTACCTGTTCAGTTGGGTCAGGTGTTACTGGCAGATCGTTCTGGTCAGGTGGGTCGTCATGCTCTCCCACTGACACCTGTGGTACGCAGTCAGCAGGGGTCGATAGAGGTGGCTCACCAGCCTGCGCTCCCACTGATTGAGAGACACCTCCCACCGATGAAGTGACAGCAGGGAGATCCGTCGAGTCACGAAGGAGAGGAGCGAGGGGTGAGGAAGCAGGATCCCCATAGAACACGTGTTCGTCGAAGTGGACATGACGGGAACGCACGACACGTTTGGTAGAGGGATCCCAGAGAGTGTAGCCTGCATTCCGTACATGGCCAAGTAGGAAGCAGCGATGAGAGACGAAGTCGTACTTGCGGCGGGTGTCCTCTGGTATGTGCGCATAGGCAAGGCAACCGAATGGGCGAAGGTAGCCAACGTCCGGCTTGCGACCATAGAACACCTCAAATGGTGTGCGACCAGCAAGAGATGAGGAAGGGAGCATGTTCTTGATGTGGGCTGAGTTCAGAATTGCCCAGCCCCAGAACGAACGCGGGAAGCCACTCAGGTGGTGTGAACTGAGTGCATGAGTGACAATGGTTTGGTGCCCACGTTCCACGACACCATTTTGCTGGGGAGTCCAGGGCATGGTGGTTTCGTGCTCAATACCATGTTCCCCAAGGTAGGTCAGAAATTCCCTCGACATGTACTCGCCTCCGTTGTCACTGCAAAGCCGCCTGACACGCCCCCCAGATTGCGTCTCTATCCAGGGCATAAAGTGCCGGAAACGATCAAAGACTTCGGATTTGGCACGCATTAGATAGACCACTGAGTACCTCGTGTAGTCATCAGTGAATACCACAAAATAGTGGTCACCGGTAGAGGAAGTGATGTTGACTGGTCCCCAGACGTCGGAGTGAATGAGGTCGGCTGTCGCTTTAGCGCGGCGTGCAACGGCAGGAAAGGGAAGTCGTTTATGTTTTCCCATAACACAGGACACACAGTGTATCGTGTCGGCGCTGTCGATGTGATGATGCAGCGTGGTCTTGTCGATGTTCATTCCACTGACATGTCCCATGGCCTTCATAATGGTCGAAAAACCAGCATGCCCAAGACAACGATGCCACGTATTGAGAGATGGAGGCGTAGCCTTTGTGAGCATCGCGCGTGCAGGGGTGGAATAAGCCATGTGGTATGTCGCATCTAGCAGATATAATCCGCCTTTCTGGTGCACGTGGGCGATGTACAGCCCATTGCCATCGTTAGAGCGCAGTGTTCCCCCTTTGGAGGTTGTTGTGAAGGATATACGAGCAGAGGCGAGGGTGGAGACCGAAATGAGTGTGCAACGTAGATCGGGGACATGTAGGAACTCGAGCTCGTGTTCCGTCAATGAATCACCAAACCGGAGAACAAGCTTTACTTTACCCCATCCTGGAGCTAACACCACATGCTCATCAGCTAACGTCACACGGATAGGTTCACGCAGTTTCACATAGTGAGAAAAGCGTGATATTTCGGGCTCCATATGAGCCGTTGAGGCAGAGTCTACATGGAAGGATCCAGCCGGTAAAGTAAGGGCTGATGAGATATTGGCTGAGTGATCCTTTAGCGTAAGGACGAATGGAAGTGGTGTGATAGACTCGTCAGTTGGGTCTGGCAGGGAGGACACCGTGTCAGCGGTGGTAGCAGCAGGGGAGGAAGGACTAGGTGCTGACTTTGGAGTCTTGTCGTCCTTGGAGAGCCGTGCACGGCACTGTACCCAGACATGACCGGCCTTTTGACAGTGGCCGCATTTAGGTCGCCATCCTACTATCCAGCCATCCCCTTTCGTCTCATCAAATCCTTTCGGTGGGACACGATCGCTGGTCTTGGGGTTGGAGGAGTTTCCTCCTCGGTGTCCAGAGAGCATGGCCACGTGGTCACTGCCACTGGTCCCAGCGCAGTGCAATTCCTGAGTCTTCAGGCGATTCACAACATCGCTGAAGTCTAGCGAAGTGTCGCTGTTGACGAGGGTTTGACGAAGGGGGTCGTAATAGTCAGGTAGGGTGCGCAATAGAACATGCACGAAGATTGCGTCCGGGATCTTGTACTCGTCCTTTGCCGCAGTTGTAACGACACTGGTGGTGGAGGGTGCGACTGTGGTGACAGAGAGAGCTGCAAGGTCTGATTTCAGCACGGTAAGGGTTTGCATGGTTTGGGCGATGGAGGCACTGTCATGCGCCTTGGGAATGGTGAACAGGCGGTCCAGGTATTGATTGAATCGAATAGCTTTTTGGGGAAGGTACTTCTTCTCTAGAGCAATCCACGCCACGTGCGGATCATCTATATTGCGGAGGTGGACGAAGTCCTGCGCATCAATTGCCGTGGACAGAGCGCTGAGAGCGAGGAGTCGGCGTTGCTTGTAGACTCGTACTCGCTCGTCGTGTTTCTCTGCGCGAATAATGTTTTGATCCACGTCCGTGAGTGTGGCTGGAGGTGATGGTTCCGTCTCGTCGCCGTTGATATATGGCCATAGTCCAATGCCGCCGGACCACATCTTAAAGCCAGTGGCCCATTGAGAGTAGTTGGATCCGTCGAGGGTGAGCTTCTCATGCGGATATCGTTCAGTTTTGGGAAGGGAGTCAGGAGACGACATGGTAGTGTCAGAGCCGAGTGGTTATCGGCGAGAGAATGAGAGATTTCGAGGAGAAGATGTCGCTACCCTTTAGTCAGGGCTCATAACCTGTTAAAGAGCGAGAACTAAGGTAGCGTGAGTCTCAGTCAATGGTAGAAAGACTCTATTCGTGTAAACTAACCTAAGGTAGCGTGAGTCTGTAGGACCGCTAGTAAGTATCATGTATAGTATAATATGAATGGTATGCGCACCTCAGTCAATGGTAGAAAGACTGAGGTGCGAGTATAGCGTCTAGCCATCCTTAATAGAAAAGAGAAAATGGTCAGTAACTAGGGTGGATGACGTCCAGTGACACTGGCAGCTAAGGTACATAGAACTGGAACAGTTAGATATATTTATCTGGAACCGGCTCGGTGCTCTGACGGATCACCTCTCAACAGATCTGTGCGGGAAGGGAAGTCAATACAGAGGGGCTTGGCGTACCTGTGGCTGTCTCAAGGTTCTTTTCTGATTTTCGTGCAAATACTGATAACAAATCCAAGACGTAGAGAAGAAGGCATTGGTTTGTACGTTGAATTAGGCGCTTGTACGTTTCAATCGCTTCATCATGGTTGAATGGCTTTTTTTCTGCATGTCTCAATTTAACTTTAGCTTGAGCTTCAAGCTTTCAAAACTCCTTACTCAAGATGTCCCGGAACTAATTGAGAAAGCCAGGAAGTCAGCCTCTATCAACAGCAAAAATAGCATATACTCACATCGTGATACATATCGTGTGGTATTACAGGTTCCTGAGTGAAGCATGAGTAGGCACAGCATAAAGCACCGAATGTCACTGATAGGCATCTGAGTTGAATATCTGAGAAAGACGCTTGCGACATCATGCGTTGTAAAGCGTTCCTTCCTGCCGTGCAAATATTTCCCGTACTGATGGGGAAAATAGTACATTAATAGTGCCAAGTATGAATCATCTGTACTCACCTGTGGGGGTGTCTCGAAAGCAGCTTGTAGATCTCGCATGGGCTAAGGAGAACCGTTGACACGAAACGTCCCCTCTGCCTCTGTAGCTGATAGATGCAAAGTGTTGAAATCGATGTTCACATCATATACGCCTACTTTGCAATGTCCCATCATGTTCTTTGAGATAGGGGCCACTGGGGAGACCAAGGTAAACAACTAGTCAGGGAGTCGAGACGGCGCAGCGCAGCTCCACCCACCATTTCGCCACGACGATGGGGACGTACCCCCAGACATACAGCTCACCGTCTGTATTGGCGGTCACAATGTGCACGCTGGCATATCGCATGCTCTCCTCGAGCGGTTTATGACAAAAAAACTGGATGTTTTTCCTGGACTACAGCTGAATGATAGATTACGTATTAAACATCATGCGCCGGAAGTGAGCACCGGGAATAGTACAGACCTTTACTTCGGTTGGAATCCGTTTTGCGATTCTGCGTGTGGGTGAACTGGGTTCACCACTTGGGCATGGTGGAAGCTTGGAAGAGCTATGCCTAGGCTCAGGGATATGGAGGGTAGTCCTGCAGATTGTTGCTTTTTGAGATGAAACCAGAAGGGAAGATGCGCGGAAGGAATCCTGGCTAACACGGGCCACGATTGGGAGAGTGGTGTATTGAAGGGGACAGTACTTGAAGGGTTGTAGATTACTGTGGACCAGCTAGTGCTAGTGGACACTGGACAAGGATCGTGTCGTCGACGGTCGTGATGCCCACGGCATACTACGGAGACCCTTCTGCCATCGATGCATAGTAGACGTTGACATGTCGTAACGTACTTAGCCTTACTCGTTTTATTCTGTCTTTGCTAAAGTAATTATATCCTTTATTTTAGCCGCAGTGCTGTCGCGACTCGCGATGCACTAGCACAACGAACACACCGCTCCCGCCCATACCAGCAGTCTCCACGAGCTCCTTCAGTATCTGTCCGAGTGGCTACTGGTACAGTAGTAGTTGGCAGGCTTGACAGCTTCGAGACCTAGAAGCGAATACCTATACCATGTCGTGCGGCACCGTGCACTGGTGCTTCCATTATAATACACAGGACATGGCACAATTGAACTCGCGAGTCGTCATTTCGAGCATATCTCGAAGGAGAATATTTGTTCTCTTTAAGGGCGCTACTTTCCGGCGTGTCCACGTTCTTGTCCACATTCGCTTCCAATATTAATGCTCCTTCCCAGCTCCTCGCTGGTGACCCAAGGCATATGAGGGCGGTGTGCTCGCCCTCCCTGGTACGGTCTTCCTTCCAAACGGACGTAAGACGGCGTATGTAAGGGCTTCATTCTCACTGTGTACTGAGTCACAGGTGAATGAAGCGCTGAAGCGCCTGAGAACAGTGTTATTGAAGGAGAGAGGACAGGCGTATATAGGCTGCATAAACAAACTACATATCACTGCACATATACCAGAACAGGTCGAATACTCGGAATACCGAACAGGAAAACGACGAGGTACAGAATTGAGCTTCCATATCTCATGATATCACCAAGCGATGCCGTTATCCCAGGAGTGGAACTGCAAACCGTGATGAGGACGACCAACAAAAGCGTCAGCCTAAAATGTATTTCTCAGTCCCATTGGGAGAGGCGCTACTGGTTATGAGGTCTAGGAAAATGGACATTCCCAACACATCGTAGGAAGCGATATTCCACAGATCCCCATCTAGCCTTGACCACGAACGCCACAATATTGAGACAAAGAGACAAAGATCACTGGACAAAGGGGAACAAGTCTGAAAGACCACAGTGGATGACTATTGTGTTTTTATATTTGACGAGTTAGTTGAGAGTAGTTAGAACACCTATCAAGTCACCCCACGTACGATGTCCCTTTCACTCGAGCAAGTAGCCCAAAGCCTCAAGGTCACTAAATTATTGTTCTTCAGTATTACATATATTGATTGAACCTCGCCTCAACCCCATAGATTTCCTCGTTCACCGAGGAGTCGCCTCAGATCGATATTCAGTGTCCCCCTAGACAAAACAAAGCTCAACATTACGGTTATCGCATCACCCAAAATTTCATTCTCACCTTCGAGAACGAGGTCAAAACATTCATCGATCCCACCGATTTTTATGATGCCACATGCGTGTCGTTGACTCGCAATTGGCTTCTGAAAGAGTTTCGCCTCCGTCAATTGGATTACAAATGCTGTGTCGACCCGGTCCTCAGGCTGGAGGACGACTCGATGGGGGCGAATGACGAAAAAGAGGACCAAGTCCCGGAGTCTGAGCGCGAGCCTGAGGACTTGAATGACGACTCAGAGTGGATGAACGACGAGAAGGAGGTCCAGGTCCCGGAGTTTGTGCATGACGACTCGGAGTGGGAGAACGACGAAAAGGAGGTCTTGGTCCTGGTGTTTGAGCGCGATCCTGAGCAAGACGAAAAGGAGGACCAGGTTCTGGAGTCTGTGCATGACGACTCAGAGAGGGAGATTGACGAAAAGGAGGATGAGATTCCGGAGTCTGAGCCCGAGCCTCGAGATTTATTTGACGAAAAGGAGGAGGATATTGATGAAAAGGAAGACCAGATCCCGGAGTATCCCCAGGATTTGCACAACTCGCAATGGGAGAACGATGGAAAAGAGGTCCAGGTCCCGGAGTATCTCCAGGATTGGCACGACGCCTCGCAGTGGGAGAATGACGAGAAGGAAGATCAGGTCTCGCAGGCTGAGCCCAAGCATGAGGAATTGTATGATGAAAAGGAAGAGGATGCAAACGAACACGAAGATGAGGGCTATACAAGCGCCATTGAAGACGAAGACGAATTTAGCAACGACGAAGACGGGGACGATTCCGTGGCCGTGGTTATCTCCGTTTGTTCAAATGATCCCACCAGCTTTCAAGCACGACCGACACAAGAACAAATGGACTTGTTGACGGCGTTGCTCGGTCACCCACCTCGGTGGTGGGTGAGTTATAGGAACCTATAAGTCGTTGCTTAGCGCTTACATGGAACGACCATGATCTTCACACAAATCCCCGGTGCGGCGGCTCCATCACAAATCACTCAACACAAATCGGGCTCAGGTAAATTGCTGGACCTGCCGCAATATGCCTTATTAGCGTACACAACGTGTCAACTATTGACCAGAAGTCCCCAAATAACATTTTTGAACGAATAATATGATGACTCCCCCGCTTGGTAGAACGAGGGCTCACGTTTCCGTGCTCCCAAGCACGCCAGTCTCGCAATCACCGATTATGTACGGCCCCGTGCCAAACTTTGACTACGTCATTCTTTTTGCACCAGAAACAAAATGTAAGTACAGAGTAATTACTGGATACAATCCTTTTGCAGCATTCGCAATTGCAAGACGCAGTTGCTCATGGGGCTCCCCTCAGAGAAACCCAACTTTCTCATCACACTCTCTCCCAAACAAACCCTATTCGCATCTCTCGCAACCGAGTTCTCGCTCATTCCACCACCTCCCGAGACGCCATCCCGCTCGCCCCAAATCCCCAACCACAAGCCCCGTCTTAAGTTCACCCCATCCTCTGCTCGTCCCCATCCTCCGCGGACTGACAGAGAGCTTCGCAGCTGAGTTCACTGATGACTCTGGAGTCAACGCTACCGCAAAATACGGGGAAGGATTATGGGCTGGCAGTCAGATGGGTCTCGTTACAGGATTCCAGACGAAGGTGGACCCCCACGTTGTCTTTGCAGGTGGCGGTCAGCTGTTCAGTGATTCATATACAAGGAAGGAACTTCCTCCTGGGACGTCATCTAGAAACTCGCAGTTCGTGAGGGTCATTTCTGCGTGGGTTTTCCAGGAAACACTTAGACTACATATTGACAACGTCGAGGATCATCGTGTTAAGTAACGAAACTGAGGCGCCCGAGATGTATACCATTAACGACGAGATTGTGAGTTGCCTGCAGGTTTCAAGGTATGACGTCTTGTATACACAGCACACATCTCTTCAAACACCCGCAGTGGGGGTTTGGGTATACCTGCGGGTGGGTGAGACTGCCGACAACCCACGGGTAGTCATATTCTATGTATTCAAGTGTTTGAGATTTTCTCTATTCCAAAATCTCCATTGCTCGACCGGCAGCGAAAAGCAAGCACGTTGATCAACTCAACTACTAGTAATTTACGCATCGTGCCATCAACTATACTGCACCGATGCGAACGCAGAAACACGACTCACTGTAGTTCACTGTCGCAACATGCCATCCACTTATTGCCACCCACTCATGTACTGCTGCATAAAGTATAGACGAACTACCACGCCGGTGAGTCATGTGGTTAAATCCAGCGCGCAAACTACTCATACTCACAAACCATTCGCATGTCTGCCCTAGGCAACACTCTGAAGTATAATCGCAAAACAAAGGACATTGGTCACTGGCAGCGTCGCTGGCAGGTACTGGTGCTGCAGATATTGACGCTGTCAAAGTAGCAATACCTGCGAGGACAAAGGATAAACGCATTGTTTGTGAATGGGATCAATTAAATCTCAAGGGGACAGTAGGAAGACAACACACTTTTATGTACTGAATATTGTTCTTCGTGGTAATGTAGGAAGAACCTATCCACCTGAAATCCGCTTTCGATATCTGGGATGCCAGCAGAATGCCACCTAAGATCTCGAGAACTTAGTTCATACAGACGGTCCGATCATGACTTACTTACCTTGTGAAGCAAGGTCTATTGGCAATTGACGTGGAACAAAATATCTCCTTGCGAAGCAAAGTTAATGTCAGATCGAATCCGCTGTCTGGATGTCAATACTGGCTGATGTTGACAGCAGTGCCAGTACTACTATTTGAATCGATATTCTAAGAGCCAGTTTGGCAACGAGATGTTGCCCAACATTTGGCAAATGTCGTGTGAGAGGTTCTCGGCTTGGATTTCGCTGAAGGTCGGAGCTTGAATGGTATAGTTGAACCCTAGACTAGGGTACATCGGCAAATCACTTTGCCTCTGTGGGCTCTGTACAGCTCTGTACAGAAGGGACCAAGCTGTGGCCAGCCATTTTTTGGTGGTGGGAAAAAAAGTGTTTTGCTGATGTAAGCTCTAGTATTAGCATGTCTGACTTCAATTATAGACTGGACTTGGGCAAATTTCGACCATAGAGATTGGATGACTTTCCGTAGGCTAAATAATCCGGAATAGATTATTTCGGAGCCTGAAATAAATCCCCGACTCCACTTTAGTGGAAGAGGGTTTTGTCGCAAGGAAATGACTATTTCTCTGCAAACGGACCTGTGGGTGTGGGAAAATGTGGGTGTGGGAAGATGTGCGCTTGCTTAGTTCGGTGGTCAATGTTGTGGGAAAGCATCGCGCTGTCCTTTTTCTTTCTCCACCAAATACTTGCAGATACACTAGGAAAAAGCACGCACTGCGGCAGGCACATGTGAGTATAATTCGTTTGTTTCATTGCAGTATAGCTTATGTGTGTTCAGGGTTTTTCTTACAAAGTTGCCTTGTCGTTTGGCTCGAGTCCTTGATGAAGGACAATGTCCTCCTTTCGATGAGCCCCACGATGTGAACAAATATCCCCGTTATTATGATGCACTCTATTATCCACGATCTAATCTTGCGTTTTTGAAACATCTGAATGTTTTTGTACATGGTTGAAGTCTTCGCTTAAATCTCATCCTCTGTGTTGCTTGAAGTGCCGCTGGTCAAATTTTCATGGTTGTGTTTCGTACGACGGTGTTAGTATCACTATATGCCACCAACAAAAATCATTGACTACAACACCAGGTGAATTTGCAGATGCAAGTTACTGTCATTGTGTTGTCTTTTGCAAGCTTTCCTCTCATGATGCCCTCTCTGTCGAGAAGTGCCTGCCTTCAAGGCTAGACATCTACCCGACATGGTTCTATTACAGCGAGGAAATTCAAGAGCAACATTTATCGGTCCTTCTGGATGGTGTCTTGGTTGATTGTGTTTCTCGTCTCTCCGTTCTGTGAGGAAAAACAAAAAAGGATTGCGTGCGCGCGGTGCTACATCATTTTGCTGCCATCCGACTACGAGTGATGCATTCGAGTAAGGATCAACTGCAAATATTACTTTCCCGTACCCCAATCATTGCAGAAGGTAGCCAACTCATTCCTTGTTTGGCAAGGTACTTCGGCGATATGTATGGAAAAAATGTTTTTGAGGCTCTGTGTCAACCACCGCCACCACAGGTTTGTGTCTTTGATCCTGTCGACGTGCCGAAAATCCGTTGGTCTGCTCTCCCGATTACACATTTAGTTCAGAGGCTTCATAAACTGACTATCGAAGTACTTTCAGATTGTATACATGGTCTACCTTCGAAGGGGCGTCCGTCGATAAACTGCTGCTCACGTCAGAAGACTTGCAATGGTCTTGCTGTTCACATTCACAACTCAAAGAGGGTATGATTGTTGAGTTAGAGGTCATCTTAAAACTGTAAGTCCTTGGTTCTTTTGAATAGGGTTTGATATTCTGACATCTTGTAGGTGGACTATCAAACCACGTAGAGACAACCCCAACCCCCACGATGTCAATGGTTCTTGTATATACCAGATCATGCTGCAACACATGCAACTTCTGCCTTGCACTAAGTACACTCAGCCCGTTTTTGTGGACTCGCTCAAGGATAGGAAGGGGAAAAGAAAGGCCGCGGACGAGACGACGGGGCAGTCGCCCACTAAAAAAGGTTCTTTTACTGGTGTACCTGACGAGGATGAGTTGGAGTATACTATGGTCGAGTAGGTTCACACGATTGTCTTTCTTGGTGGCTTTTTTTGTCTTGGGCTCGATTCTGCCACTCGAACTGTATAAATGACCTATACTATATTGTTGTTATGAATATCTGCGAATCATATCTTGTCTGTGTTTTCTTGCGGAGTCGGGGATTGGCGCTCGCACCGCTACGATTTGCAATCTTGTCAACAATTTAATCTATGCAATGATCATCAGCAAAACCCTAACCCTATGTGTAGCGAAGTCCCCCCATGTACAGTGCTGTACAGGCCACACAGCGCCACACAGCGCCATACAGTGCTGTATATGGGGGGACCTTAACTTAGGGTTTTGCTGATGATAATCCCCCATACACTTAGTTCTTTAGATTTAGTCCAGTCCTCAATGGACAATCTTGCAATGCAGTACCAGCTTCTCAACAACAACAAGGCAGAACTTTTTCATGACGATGAAGGAGCTTAGGTAGTAGCTGCAGCCCTCATTTGTGGGATCGAGGTATCACGGCAAGAGCGCATTGACGCGTGGAACCCCCATCATTCATACCTTTGCCAACCCCAGCTTCTCCCCAATCCTCGCATCAACACCCCTTGGCAGGTGTTATACAACAGCCAGAACGATCGAGCATTTATTACCACCATGGGTATTGATGTAACTACCTTCACCTTGCTGCTCACCACAGGTTTTGCCCAACTCTGGTATGAGACACCCATCCTTCGTGATGATGTGAATGCGCATGGAAATACACACATTGAATGGTGCTCACTCGATGCTGCAGGGGCACTTGGACTCGTATTGTATTATCTCAGCTCCACTATGCACGCTATCAGCCTCCAGCAAATTTTCGCTATCATCCCCAGCACCGTCACCCACTATCTTAAATTTGGCCTTAACCTTCTCCTGCTCACCCTCCGCACCATGTGAGATGCCAAAATTTGATGGCTTGAAGGCCCAGAATTCGAATGCTGTAGTGCGCTTGTTGTCGCACGTCATGGGAGACTTGCAGGGGCGTTCAGCAGCATAGATGGTCTTAAATTACCAGTACAAACATCAGATGATGTTAACATTGAGAATGCAACATTCAACGGTTGGCTCTCTGAGCATTTCATCAGCTCAGTGTTGGCATTCTCAGCTGAAGGTGAGTTTGATGCCGAATTCGCACTTCACTCATTAACTATAAGTCGCAGGGGTTATTATTGCTGCCAGGATGAATGCCCCTGATAGCTGGCATGACTCATGCCTCGTGCAACAAATTTATGCCTCCCTTTGAGACCATACTCCCCCAGGTTACTACATTGTGGCTGATACAGCCTTCCCACGTGGGACGAATGACATCCAAGGCCGGATCTGTGCGCCCCTCAAACAAGGCCAACAAGTCCAAGGGTCACTTGCTGAAATTGAGGAACGCATGGCATTCAATCACGAGCTCCTCTCATACTGGCAGACTGCTGAATGGGTGTCACGAATCCCAAATATGAACCATTTTTCATTTCTCGGTTTTCCTTTGGCTACTTCCAGTAACCGAGCTGGTCACGTGACTTCACGTCATAGGTCACCCATTGCTTCTCCGATTGGCTCCCCTACTCCACGGGCTAGAACAATCTCGCTTCCTAAAGAAGAACTGGTCGGATCTTGGGTTTCTATTTAGTAACCGTCTGACTCAGTTGCTTATATATCATGATGTCATACTTACTCATCTGCAGTATCGTACGACTCTTTTCTCATTGGCTGATTTCTTTCGTACTCAGATATCTCCGACTCAATGTTATGTATAAGAGTAGGGTAGTTAGCGTAAGAGCTCCTTAGACTTAACCTCTTCGTTTCTACTGTTGTAGTGACCTAGACGTCAATGCTCAATCTATCCTGTTGCTCATTATCATCTCTGACCGAGTCCTAGTGGTTGTGCACTCACCTTCAACATTATTGTTGGATGTCGGTCATAACAATGGGGGATGTGTGGTCTTCAAGGTGGTTTTGGGAGATTGCGTGTACCGCTTGAAATTGCTAACAAAGATTCGCGGGGTGATCTCATTGAGATCTGTGTTCGATTGCACAATCTGCATGCAATCTGAGTCAGCATCAACCAAATCTGCACGGTGTACCTTAAGTATTGGCAGGAGACAGCTGATGATGCCGCCATCTGGCAAGACTTTGAGAACATGTTATTTTCTGAGCAAAGGCAGAAAGATTGGGTTAGTCGTTTCCATGTCGCACTAGAGTACTTGTAGTAGAGGTACATCTGCATCAATTTGAATACTCTTGAGCAATCATCGATAAGGTCTGAATGATAGGTCTGGAGTTAATGGTGAGTTCCGCCAGTTGTGCTCACTGTATACTCGTGAGGAATCATTGATAAGGTCTGAATGATAGGTCTGGAGTTAATGGTGAGTTTGGCCAGTCACGCTCGCTGTATACTCACATGGAATCATCGATAAGGTCTGAACGATAGGTCTGGAGTTAATGGTGAGCTCTGCCAGTCACTTGGGATCCACAAAGTAGACTGGCATGGGAGGTGGGACCCTCTGAGCATGATAGAAGAGATGTGGCAGAGGCTGGATTCGGTTAGAAGACAATCAGAGTAAGGAAGAGAAATGAGGTTTGAACAGTCATTTTTCAATTCTCAATGAAGTGCGAGTTAGAAGACAATCAGAGTAAGGAAGAGATATGAGGCTTTTGGTAAGGGTAACTAGTAAACAGCTCGAGACTACACTTCCGTGCTCTGTGGCTCACAGGCATCCTCCCCACTGTTGGGGTCTGTAGGCTCTGGGATGCCTTCCCTGCGAGAACGACTTGGATAAACCACAGTATTGCGTGGATGTCCACCATGGGAACGTGGTCTGCTTGCCCAGCGGTACGGCTCTGATCTGTGTGACAGTCCTGCACAGCAAGGAGATGGAGAAGTACCAAAATCAATAGGGGTAACATCTCTAAAGTGAGGAGAATTCGAACAACAATCAGACATGTTGGCGAGGGTGTCTGTATCACTGTGCCAGATGACACTTTGGCCTCCGTTGGGGTAATAGGTATAATTCGCCTGTTTGGGTTTGTGTTGATGACAGGCATGGCGAGGAGCTGAGTTGGGATGGGCATTGCAAGGAGCTGGGTTGGGAGCAGACCCGTGCATCTGCATCATTTCGACACAAAGTTGACTAAGGTCACATTCACGTTCAACACTGTAGAGTTTGCTGCATAAGTCATACAGTTGAGTGCGTAACTGCTCTGTGACTGCATTCACATCTCATAGCTGCTGCGCTTGGGTAAGCAGCTGTGTGTTTGCAATGGATCGGTTGGTACGTTGCTCGTCCCAAGCTTCCTGGATGGCAGGGTCAAAGGTCCCACTGATGTGCGTGAGCAACTCTGAGGCAGCTGCACCTCGGCGGCGTGGCACAAGTGACTGCCGTATGCTCGATGGGGGGAGTAACATTTTGCAAGTCATCATGACTGTTGTTGGCATCGAGTCATTGAGGTCGTGTGTACCAGCACGCTCATTGATGAGCATGTCAATCTCATGGGCACAAGTTACATCAGGGGGACAGATGCCATCACCAGTGGACTTCGTGGTTTTCACCAACTGAGGTTGTTATGTGAGATGTGGGTAGAAATACTTGAATGTAAGACTTACTTGTTTGAACTTGGTTTCAAGCGACATGGCTTTGCGAGGAGGACGTTTGTGCTTCCTTGCCCACTCACTGTACTTCAAATGGATCGCTTGCCACCCTTTCTGGCCCAGAGGGCACTCATCTTCGACAAAGTCCAGGAGGACTTGGATGTCAGTCACACTGTAATTGTTAGACCCACTGGACCAGCTGCATTTGGCCCCAGGCCTTGGGTCATCTTTGTTGTCCTCAGCTGCGCATGTGTGCTTGGGAGCATGGTCAGTATTCTCTTTCCCCTTGCCTTTGTTGGCTTTGGCTGCAGTCTTGCGACGTGCACCAGCAGTACTGATGGCAGGTGCATATCCTTGAGCCTTGGCAATTGCCACGGGGTCATGAAGCTCTCTATCTGGTGAGTCGGGGAGTGGAATCTGAGCAGCGCCCAGAACAAGATGCGAGCCAGATGGTATGGCTGGTGGTTCAGATGCGTGACCATATTGGGAGAAGTCAGCACGAGTGGTGAGTCCATACGTCAAGGGTGTAGCGGCAGGTTGCTGCAAGGTGGTGAGCCCATGTCACGAAGCTTAAAGAACAACGAATTGACTTACTTGATATGACACGCGATCTTCAGGCCAGTGTGATCAAGTGACGGCCTGAGTGATCCCAGGATGGGACTGCCAAATTCCCGCATGATCGTGCGCATACGCATTCCCTGCACCATCATAATGCAACTCAGGATTCAATGGGCTATCAGGGTTGAACATAGATTGGGAAGGAGGGATATCAGACATTGTAGGGACTGCTGTATGAACACACTTACCTTATGACTGGAAATGTGCTGAACCCATATAGTCCTTGAGTTTGTTGAGCCGTCCGAAGGAAGGGCCGGGTGTGTTTTTTCATTGAAAAACTGCAAAATGCAAGTGCCCTGCACTAGTAACAATGCCACACAAGTGCACCAGCCCAATATGTAGCAATTGTGAGGGAGCTGGCTGTAAATGTAGGGATGGAAAGTAAATTTTCATTGACAGAGGGTGGGGATTGGTTGAGCTAGGCGCTGGCTGATATTGCATGGGATGGGAGGCACAGGCCAATGCAGCGTAGTCAGGTCATAGTTTCATACTAAGGACTTGGTATTAAAGTCTAAACAGATGAGGGAGAAAAATGTGTCAACAAAGTTGGCAAGATGTTGACGACGCACCTTTGTGTGACCTCAAGTGGTGCCACACACATTGAGCAATGCATATTACATCAGCAAATATTGCTGGCATTAGTGGCCTAAAATGGACAAAAGGCGGATATTCAAGTCTGTAGGGGGGGGGTCCTACAGATCAAAATAGAATTAAGGTTTGAAAGAGGGGGGCAAAAAATATTTGTTTGCAAATTCACCTCAAATGAACAGCAGCATCATGGCACACCTTCCTAATGTAGTCAAATTTATGATATGATATTATAATCTATATATTTCGAGCCTATGGAAAGTCATCCATTACGTAGTCTTGAACAAGTGGACTCAGGCAAATTTCGACAATGGAGATTATGTGGGCGAGATTATGTGGGGCTTGGATGCAATTTATAAGGTACCATATGGTGCTGCGTCGCCGGGTGGTGGTTGTGTTTATTGTTTGATTTTTTTTTACCAGCGGAAGGGCGCATAATGAACAGTAGCATTTCCAAGCAAGTACTGTGAATGACTGCATAAAGTACACTAGTATATAAATCAACATAAGGGTGTGTACTTATCAGGTGCAGCAGCAACAATGCCCACACAAGTGACTGTAGATGGGTAATGTGTGTAGGTAGCGGGCACACTAAAAATTGCCGAGCTATTGTAAAGGCGCAGGAAGTTTGGGGGCAGCGGGAGGGGGGAGGCGTGTAGGTGCATAATGTATCAGTCCTAAAATGGTGGGCCAAGGGCGGGAGGCGAGAGGCGGGAGGCATGCAGGTGCATAATGCATTAGTCCTAAAATGGCCGAGGGCGGTGAGAGGCGGAGGATGTGCAGGTGCATAATGCATCAGTTCTAAAATGGAAGAGGGCAGTGGGAGGCGGGAGGTGTGCAGGTGCATAGTAATGCATTAGTCCTAAGAGGGTGGTGAGAGGTGGGAGGCATGCAGGTGCATAATGCATCAGTCCTAAAATAGGCGAGGGCGGTGGGAGGTGGGAGGTGTACAGATGCATAGTAATGCATTAGTCCTAAGAGGGTGGTGAGAAGCGGGAGGCGTGCAGGTGCATAATGCATCAGTCCTAAAATGGCCAAGGGCGGTGAGCGGGAGGTGCCTAAAATAACCGAGGTATTGTAACCGTGCAATGCGGGAGGCAGGCAAGTGCATGATGCATCGAATGTGGATGCATCCTGAATGCATCATGGATACATCACCCTATACTGCTATGATGCATCAGTATTTGCAGGCCTACAGTTGTAAGACAAATGCATCACCACTACCCCTGCAATCACAGCATTTTCTTGCATTACTATGACAAGGACGCCTGCTGCCCTAGGCAACACTGTTCAGTATAATCGCAAAACAAAGGACACTGGTCAGTGGTCACTGGCAGCGTCACTGGCAGGTACTGGTGCTGCAGATATTGATGCTGTCAAAGTAGCAATACCGGCGAGGACAAAGGATAAACGCATTGTTTGTGAATGGGATCAATTAAATCTCAAGGGGACAGTAGGAAGACGACTTACTTTTATGTACTGAATATTGTTCTCTGTGGCGATGTAGGAAGAACCTATCCACCTGAAATCCGCTTTCGATATCTGCGATGCCAGCAGAATGCCACCTGAGATCTCGAGAACTTAGTTCATACAGACGGTCCGATCATAACTTGTGAAGCAAGGTCTATTGGCAATGTGACGTGGAATAAAATACGTCCTTGCGAAGCAAAGCCAATGTCGGCTCGAATCCGCTGTCTGGATGTCAATATTGGCTGATGTTAACAGCAGTGCCAGTACTACCATTTGAATCGGTATTCTAAAGTGCGAGGTGTAGTAATACGCGTGACAGTCGAGTTCAATCAGTAAATTATGAAAGTCGAGGTAAATAACGACTGGATACTAACTGGTGAGCAGGCGAAAATTTCGGCGGGCACAAAGCGGGCGGGCGAGAAAGTGGGAAGCTCAGAGGGCGGGAATTAGACGGGTGTGTTGGTAATAAACTGTCCACGGAAAATCGTGGAGCAAGCTGGACAAATGTGGGGGCGACAAAATTGATCAAGATAGCACGCTGCGGCGCAATCGTAAAAGGCATGATGAAAGTAGCTCCTGAGCTCATCCGTACGCAACTATAGCAATCTGTCAGATCAAATACTGGTCGATACAGTACAACCTGGATATCCGCGCAGAGGTCAAAACAGCGGCTTCTCAAAGTCCTTGCCTGCTGTAGCCTCCCCTAGCCAGACTAATCAAGGGAAGATAGACGTTCCTTCGCGCCTGCTGAGGTATGTAGACTTGACATATAAGCAGATGTGTACTACGTGACAGCATGCAGAGGCGATACGAGATGTTAGGAAGTACATAATCCGGCAGTGATGTGCGCCCAACAAGCTATGGCGTCATGCGGATTCGAGCTGGCATTTTGGAGATCTCAGGTGGCAATCTGCTGGCATTGCAGATATCATCTGTTCGAAACGATGGCCATAGGTAGGTCCTACATCGCCATAAATAACAATATTCATCATATAAAAGCAAGCCGTCTTGCTACTGTCCCCTTCAGATCTATTTACTCTCATATCACATGCTTACAAACATTGCAATGCGTTTATCCTTTGTCCTCGCGGTTGTTGCTGCTTTGACAGCATCAATATCTGCAGCATCAATACCTGCCACTGCCCCTGAGAGTGGACACTGTCCTTTCATGTGCTTCAATGATAAACCGTGCAGAACCTGCTATGATGGGAGTTACTGCGTGAGTATGAGTAGTTTGTGTCCTGTATTTAACCCCTGACTCACCGACATGGTAGGTATGGCTCGGATGCTCATTCGCACCAGTTCATTGAATGAAGAGCTGCTGGAGGTAAGTGTTAGGGAAGCGGATTACACAACATACCCATACCTGCAGGTTGAATCAGTTCAGTTCTTCCTGTCAATGCTCAGTTATACATGGGGGCTGGTACAATTTTTTCGAGTATGGTAATGAGTTGTGTCTGTATTGTGGATGCGGATTGGAGAGTTGCACTACTGCATATATCCCCAACACTCAATTTAGTGGCCACGAGAGGGTTCTGTAGAAAATAAATGTCTGAATAGTCTGCCGTCTGCATAGTTTGCAAGCTCGCAAGTAGAAGGTTCAAGCCTCAAGTGAGTACAGTGCGTATGACTTTTCAGTTGCGAAAACGCGCAACATGTGTTTGTACATATTGTCCATGGTACGAAAGTGGAAAACATAGCCAAAATAAGGTATTTTTCTTGAGCTAATAAAAAGTCATTGCAAACGACTGTAATCGAGTGAGAGCGAGCGAGTACTTACACCTATGGTTGGACCGCCGAGCGAGATGCGTCACGAAGTACGCGTCACGGTTCTCGTATGTTATGGTAGGTTGCCACACTCTCTTAACTGACAGTTCTTGTCGCTATGATTTCACTTGCATTGCTACCTTGCGAGTTTTGTAGTTCGGTTGACGGGCGCCCGAAATTTTCAGTAAGTGGAAGTATGTGCCAACGGCCATTGTGCGACTTTTCTTTGCAGGTTCACCTTACAGCAGTCATGTAGATGGTTTGTCTTGCTGTTCTGATGTGCTGCGAGGATTGTGTCCTGCCTCCGCGCAGGCAACTCTAGGCAATTGCGGGGGTCTGTCTTACTGCAGTCTGCAGCAAACTCGCTGAGCTCCTCTGCTTCTTTTCTACCAAGTCACTCATTGCAGCCATCAACGTTTCTATTGATCAGGCTGCGTCATCTCGGCTGGAATCTCGCACCCTGATCGCGGGGAAAGACGAAATCGAGGGCATCGAAGGTGGGTTAGTCTAGCAACGGTCATTGCTTTGTTGAAGAACAGGTATGATATTGCTCAACTACCTCCCCATGTCTACCTGATTTTGGACGCTTTTCTAGCAACGAAGCGGACAGGTTTGCAACTGCCCTGCAGGATTCGTTGCCGGATAACGGAGTCGGCAATTCCGCTGTGTGCGACTTCTACCTCCAATCGCACGTAGGTTTTCTCGGAAGTTCGTTCTACATGACCAGTCATTTTTCTTGACCGCTGATTGTTTTATAGCTAGCAGGCCAAGTCATTCCTTTCAGGGATGAGTGTGAGCTGAGCTCTCCACTCTCTCGCCTGAACTCAACCACGTGCCGCTGCACACACCACATCAACTGCCACATTACCACCCGAATGCGCTCGCCCCCGCCATTCCAAGGACCAATATTCTCATTTATCTTTCACTCGTATTTATAGCATGTATCGTCTCGTACAGTACAGTATCGAATTCACCCGCTGTTTTTGATCCAAAGTATCTGGACCGACACGTTCTCAGTATCCTTGTCCATCGACTCTGATCTGCTCTATCCTTCACGATCTAACTATTCCCCTTCGTAATCGCGTTTCTCGTTCTCGCTGCGTACAACGACATAATCGGACTTACAAGCACAATGATGGTCTTGCCTTCAGTTAGATGTACATGTGGACGCCTCCCTGTTACAATGAACAGATAACGAGCACATCCAGACAAAAGCCCTCTTTCATTACTGGTTGGCACCTTCAGCCTCATCTCCTGTTGCTGCATCGGATGGTAAACGAAGGCAAGTCCTGCAAACTTCATTGCTAGTGAGCTGTCACGATTGCATCCTCCATGCATTTCATCAGCTGTTTCGTTATGTGTGCGTTGTGATAAAAAAAGACGTTTCATAAGTACCATAGGCTATCTACGGCGCAATTTGGTATACAATCAATGGTAAAACAAAAGACAGCATCATAACATTGGGTCTCGAGATAGCGAGCAGGCACAGCAGACGGAAATCGGAGGCAAAACTATTACAACAGCACGGCAGCAGACGAAGCGCAGTACAATCACAATCACAAGGAACTCCCGGTATAATAAACACTCGAGGCGCCGTCATTGACACGAGCATCTAATCCGTGCTCTTTAAACGCCATCCTGAGGGCCGTCGATGGGCTGAAGAGCAAATTAGGTTTATCCGTTATCTCATATCCCTCGTGAATACGCATCACAGGCGGCAGGCGAAGGCTATGCAGTCCTGCAGATTGGCGCCACTTGCCTGCGGCTTGCCATGGACGTTCCGATGCCTCCGGGAAGATATGAAGATAGTTGGACACCGGCTTGAATTTGAATTTATCTGCAGGGCCCTCTGCAACAGGATCGATCTCGAGAACAAGACAATCTTGGAATTCTGGGTGCTCTGCCTGAGCGGTCACCGACAGCTGAGATATGAACTCTTGATGGGATTGAATTTCAGCATCTTCAATCTTGGCCAAAAGAAATAGGCTTCTCCTGACATATCGTGAGGCATTTGGACCTGTGAATGCGTCTCAGTATGCAAAATATGTCGCATGATGTAGGGAGACGCGCCAATGGCAGCTTTGAGGTACTTGCATGCCATTCGATGGCCCTGATCCCAATCTATGTTCTGGCATTGTCTAGAACAATACCTCGCAACCGTGCACCTGGCACACTGGAATAGATCCCACTGCGGATGCCATTCATCACTGTTCTGCAGCATCGGTGGCTGATTAGCAACAGTCTGGACAAGTGATATGGTTCGCTCACATGCACAGCAGCACACTGACGATCGAAGAAGATCGACGCCGCGGGTATCTGGCTTCTAAGGTCCAAGTAACGTCGAACGTCTTTCTTGAACAGGTTCCAGGCTTGTAGTAGGTCTGTGTCGCTCTGAGCAATCGCATCTAGCGATTTCTCATCAGCTTCAAGCTCGCTCCCAGCGATCCGCAAGACCTTGTCGAACGTGAGGTATGAGCGAAGAGCAGTAATTAACAATGCATTAAGGCATTCCGCCGCATCCGCGCCAGGAATGCAGGTATGAGCCTGAAGGACGGTAGGGAGGAAACGCGCCCGAAGGGCCTGACATATAACGGCCACAAGATCATCCACAGGACCTCCCATGAGTAACGCAATGTAACCTAAAGCATCCTCAAATGCCTTCTTGACATGTTTGGCGAAGTCATCGTGCTTCAGGGTTAAAGAGAGTTGACATAGATCACGAAGGGTGTAGGTAATGAGGGCCACGAGGTTGCGATCGATGTAGGCCTCCCGCAAGGCGCAGTTCTGTTGGCTGGTAACGAATAGTAGGGTTGCACAATTCCCGAAGCAATTTATGAGCATTATTTGCCAACGAGGCAACCCGAAAACAGAATCGCATGGAGTGGTATCGTCGATGCTTTGTCCAGAAAGAACCTTCTTCCTGTACAGACATCGGATATTTCTGATATATTTGGAGGCAATAGAAGCCGTGGCTTTAATGCCTCCAGCGACATGAATAAGGGTGGACGTAAAAGAAGGATGGTCGACATCCAGGCATGTCTGCACCACGTATGACATGTGTTCCTGGAATGCCCCCTGTTCCTTGCTGCCCATTACCTTGTCAGCCTCGGCGAGAAAGTCGTTGTCCTTTGAGGTGACAGCCATACACCACAACTGCGAGATAACGGGGTGTAGAGATGGTGTGTTGATCAATGACTGTGGTGTTTTCGAGTCGCCGATTAACCCCATGCGCATCAGCATGTTAACAACTAGCTTTAGCGCTTCTGATCTAGTTATGAGAAGACCCGGCAGGCGAGTGGGGTTGCTGGAGGCGAAGAAGTTACGATAAAAGAAATTGACCCAGAGATGACAGGGATGCCAATTGGATACAAGGTGGTCAGCAATGGTCTGTAGTGCCTGCGTCAATTCCTTTGGGGAATCGAGGCGGTTCAGCGTGACTAGCACTCCTTTAAGGGAGTATCTTGCGAGCATGATGCTCCTCACGTCCCTCGAAGTGACCACATCGGGGATGCGAGCTGGATCAAGGTGGTAATAGAAGACTGGGAGTAGCATGACAAGTTGTTCTGGTTTCCAATGCTGTGCAATGCTGCATAGTCCATCGAGCTCCTTGATTGACCCACTGGCAGCTTTATTGATCATGAACTGTCAAGACTAACCTGAGCGGATGTAGAATCCTAGTCAGTTATCGCACGGACCTGTATTACTCGGGCGAACGTATGACCATCTTCAGGTTGCCTTTGAGGAGGGGAGGATGATTCGGACATGAAGATGTGCTGATACTAGTTCTGAAGCGCTCGTCGGTGCATACGTTTGTCACGCGACTGTCACACAACGCGTGACATCATTCGTCCTTGTGAGCCCGAGCAACATACATACTTATGTCGAGAAATTTACGGTGGCGCTCAGCCAAAACACCAAGCGAGAGCACGTGACCACGATCAATTCCCTTTTCGAGGCGGGATTCGCTGACCTCGCTGGCACATGACCAGTTTGTGTGACAGGCGTGAGTTTTGGTTGAAAAAAACAGAGCGTTTCAACAAATGCGCTGGCAGGACGGAACAAACGCGAGTGGGGTGCGGGCATGATTAGCGACGGCGAGTGGTAAGGTAGAGTATCAGTAGTATGCTACTAAGTAGTAGGCAGTGAGTGTGGAATGTACAGAGTCAGCCAAAGCAGTGAAACGTCGTAGCGAAGCAGTGAAAGCACTGAAAGGCAATGATAGTATGTAGTAAAAACGGGACCGGTATCACTTGTTGCGAGAGATACGGTCCCCTCGTGCAGCGCGTGCCTTGTTCACAGCCTTCAGAAGTTGCGTGTGCCCTAGCTCGGCCTCTGGATAGGCTGCGAGGAAGCGTGCCTCGTTCGACTCGTACCTGGAGCCGAAACAGAGGGTTAGCAGTGCCGGCAGTGTAGATACCAGTGCAGGGACTTACTGATTAATGAACTCTAGCGCGATTGTTGCACGTTGGTGGTACTTTGATGCAAACCGTCTATTTGCACCTTGGTACCAGTGCCTTGGCCAGTCCTTCAGTGGCGTTGTCAGTCCTCGGTCTCGATCGCCAACAAGCCAGTGTTCGACAATCTCCTTCCAGGAGTTGTGCTTCGGGCTGGTGGTTCCGTTGGGACGAGAGACTGGGACCCGAGGGATCACAAGGCCAGGTGTTGGGAGTTTCTGGGTACTTGAAGCCCGAGTGATGCTGATGGGCAGCGTGGTGCAGAGTTGTTGTGACGAGGTGCGGATGGATGGCTCGGTGGTAGGGAGAGTGTGGCTGACGACGGGCCTGGGTAAAACTGGCTGTTCGGCTCTCGCACATATGTCTCTGACAGGTGGAGTTGGTGTGCGGGAGGCACACTCAGAGACGTTGGTGAAGCGGGGGCCTGAATCGAGACGCTGGAGAGCGATTACTGTGGTGCAGGCAGCCTGTGCTACAACACTCGTTAGGGAGCGCATGTCATTGCGAAGGGAGTTGACATCTGCTGAAACGGATGCGTGCACCATGCGAAGCTCTTCTGTCGATGCTGGTCTGGCGAGAGCATGTTCGCCAGCAAGGGAGGCATCAGCACCGCGGGAGATGGGGGCAAGGGCATCACTGTAGTCAGTCTCATATGCATGTAGTTCGTCGAGGAGGTAGCGAACGAGTGTATCACGCTGAAAATAGACACAATGAGAAAAAAATGCTGCATCAGTCAAGTGTCAGTCATAAGAACATGAGACATACCTGCTCGCCATCAGCCCATCCCCCCCACCAACGAACTTTAGCAAGTGTCCACCGCTGGCCCACTGGAGCAAACATGAACCAATATTGCGCACCTCCCCGACGAAAGCAGTGAGTTGAGAAGTTACCACGGATGCCAGCGCCAGCGGTTGACTCATTGATCCATTTTTGTACCGTATCGTGAGAGATTGGCTGTCCAGGATGCACAACACCATTTGCACTCATCGCAGGAAAAATGAAGTCGTTCGGCTGGAGAGTTCGCCCGTAGTGAAATGATTCAAGCCACTTGATCCAAACTAACATCCAGAAGAAATTGTCGCAGGCTGGCATGTTGGGGCGTGGATAAATCTTGTAGTGATTTGCTGCCAGTGGTGAGGTCATTTAGTCATCCGGCTTCGATTTAATGTGAGCAACTCACATCTCAGATCTGCTTCCCATTGGCCCTTGTCCACCTTCTTTTGCCATCCTTTCCGGTGAGCGAGAAAGATCTCGAAGTATGATGTGCATTTACTCAGCGTGAGTGTCTCGTTTGCAAGGTACACGCCGAGCACCCCATCCAAAATAGTGGTATCAAGTGAGATATCCTTTCTTTGCAACTTTACAAGCTCAAAACACCTGCGGGCAAGTTAGATCGCGCACGTGCTGCGGAAAAGCTAATCAGATCTCACCTTGTCCATAACGTCCATCCGTTCGATGCGAACGTGACTTGTTCAAGATGGCGAGTAAGTTTTGTCCTCATTTCCAAGTCCAGGTGCATATCCGAAGGCCGAGCACCACTCATCACCTTCTGAATCATCTGTAGTGCAATCTCGAGTGGACACACAGCCTGGTGCCATCGGAATGCCCGATCCATGTAGTCCTTCGTCATTGCCATTGAGTGAGTGCGATCTCCTCCCTCGGCACTTGCCTTATGCTTGATGGATGACAGCACATCATAAATGTCTGCAGAATCAGCAGGGTTTCCTTCCCAGCGCTGCTTCGCCTCATTGAAGTGCCATTTGCCACGATAGGTATCACCATCTCTAAAATGTAAGTCAGTGCTCGTATGCTCTAATTTGTGTACGATAATACTCACGATAGCTCCCACAGCTTCTTAAATGCCGAACGGATGCTCTTGACAGTAGTTTTGCTGAGGTTCTCGTGGAACCCTTTCAGGGACATGAAGAGCGCCAGTGCTTTGTCAGAGCATCTGTTCGGGATGCTCTCAAATGCATATTTGAAGGCCGGGTCCTCATACACGTCATTGTCGGCATGTATTTCGGCAGTTGCAGGCAACAGAATGAGTGAGTTTTCAGACGTGTCACCCCTCCAAGTCTCGCTGACAGCAGAACAGCTCGGGGTTTCGAAATGGCTTGCCAACCATTCCCGTCCACGCCGAACATGCCCGGCATAGTTCATCCTTGTGTTATTTGCCTGAAGGTGAGTTTTTATTCCATGTTCCTTACACTTTTGGACGTCTGCTAAAGCTGTCTTCGCAGCAGCTGATCTCGTCTTTCGCCCAGCTTTCTTCTGAGCAGTGTCTGGCAGCTGGGGGGCTTTCGCGGAATCCTTCTTGAGTCGTGCCATACTTTGTGAACACGAACGAGTGAGTGTGGCACAAAGGTAGTTCAAAATTTCGGGACGGAGATCATTGTCAGGGGCCTCTAACTAGTTAATGACAATTTCACATTTCACATTTCACACTATTTAGATTAGGAAACGACAATTGATTGCACTAGGCACTAATATACTGCTGCACTACTTGGGGAGCCATATGATCCAGTATTGTTGCCGGAAGACGCATGTACGAGGGAGAGAATTTCCCTTGAGCTGAGTTGCCTAGAGTGTTGTGTGCCAACCACCGACCATCGACTTTGATATTATAAATAGCGATATCATGCCGCAATGCCATCAACGTTCCACGAGCAATTATTTTGAACACCGGCCGGCGGTCTGTGTGGTCCGCATGCTGACGGGGCAACTAAAACACGAGTTAGAGTCTATAAAAATTGAACCACATGTGCCGCCTACCTTGCATATGGTGCGGAGACATGCACCCTCCCACACACTCCCGTGCATCTTGTCAATGATGGCATCATCGTCCCAGCCCAACTGCAGCCTGCAGAAGTCTGCAAGGTCTGCAAGATGTGGCTGGGAGGACGACACGTCCAGTAGCACATTCTCCGCGGCTGAAAAAGATGTCGGAGGATGGACATATTTGTCGATCACTGCACGACGTGGAAAATCGCATGGGATACAATCTGCGACAGCCTTATACCGACGCTTGAGGTCATGGTAGGGGTCATTGGTGAGCATAGTGCGTAGTTCATCGACGAGGTCCTCCGCACGCTCAGAGAACTCCTCCGGCGGCATAGACAGGAATGCGCAGAGCATATTCTCGCCAATTCTGCTGCACATAGCAACCTTGTGAGCAATCTCAATTCCACAACCAGGCACCCCTCTATCATAGTCTCCGCCCACCAGGAGGGCAATGAGCAGCCGATCTCCTCAGGTCAAGGAGGCACCATGCTCGAGACCATCCTCCGTATACACTTGAACATTGAGATAGTCCTTGTCATTCTTCGCACTGCGACAAATCAATGGCAAAAGCATGAGAAAAACATGACGGCATACGTTCTAATTATGCACACAGCTCCGAAGATCAGAACATCACTGTCCTCGGTCATCACGGCGTCGATAACACCATGGGTGTTCATGGCAGCCAATTCGGCTTCGGCTTCACTCGGGCCTGGGGAGTGGTGAGACAACAGTCTCATGAGGTGAGGTGAGCAAAACTTACCTCGGTCCACTGAAAGCCAAACAACTCCAGCATGCGCTGGAAGTCGCGGGTGAGCCAGTGGGGGCTGTGTCTGATTGTTCGACCCTTGTCTGGCAGGCGGCTCAGGCCATCGAAGACAAAGACCACATGCAGGGGAAGCTTTAGTAGTGTGCCCAGCCGAAAAATCAGTCGAACCCCATATCCATAAATCCTTGTTCACTGGTGCATAGTATATTCTTCTTTGGTTTATTTGACAGATACAGTACTTTTACCTTTCAAACTCCCTATTACGTTGCCTTAAGCGGCTCGGACCGATTTACTCTCACATATCCCCATACATATCACGGACGATCGACCGCATGTCCTGCGTACATTTCTAGCGAACCACGAGGTAGCTCGGACATCCCAAGCGATGATTATCTCCATTATTTACCTAGTAGCCGATTTTTTACTTAAGGGATGTTCTCCGGGATCTTCACAGTCGCAGCATACTGCAGATCGTAAGCGCTCAGCTTTGCCTGGGCAATCTACACAAACTCAGTCCTCTCGCGATCCCAATGCTTCGAATCATTACCTGGGTTTTCAGGATGGCGCACATGGACAGCTCTCTCCCACTGTGTGCGCCATTTGTTTGGGGAGTCACACCCACAGCTTCATCGACTGCACCGCCGAGTGTCTCTGGAGCAAGTCCCACCCTGTGCTCACCAACAGAGTCAACAAACAGCTACTATTATGTTCCAACAACCAGCCACTCTGCCTCGACTGGCAGAGGAGTCGTGGATGCAGCAATCGCTCACACAATGAACGACACATTTGCACCGGTTGTCCTTCCACCACACACGGATCTCAGCATTGTTCTCAAGCACAGAAAGTTGCGGCCGATCACACCTTATAATTCTTCCTCCTGGGAACATTTGCTTCACTCTCATGATCTACTCGATCGCTACCCGGATATCCCGCTTGGTTTACGTGCAGGTTTCAATCTGCACCTGCCTTTGCTGCACTCCACTCAAACCCCACCTAATAGTACTTCAGTTCATCAATATCAGGATGTGTTCTCAGCCATTTTGTCTCGCGAGCTGCAAACCGGTCAGTACATCGGTCCTTTCACTCGCCTGCAACTTGTGGACGCCCTGGGACCCTTCCAATCCTCACCCATATCAATCATTCCCAAAGCTGGCAAAGCTGGAAAATATTGTGTCATTCAAAACTTCTCTTTCCCTGATATTCTGTCCCTGGCTCATCCATTACCATCCATTAATTCCATGGTTAACTCCGATGATTTCCCGTGTACATGGGGGACATTCGACACAGTCTGTACCATCATCCGTGGTCTACCACCAGGCTCTCAAGGTGCCACACGGGACATGGCTGAAGCTTATCGCACTGTTCCGTTACACCCTTTGCAGTGGCCAGCAACAGTGGTCCGTTTGTCGGAGGATGCCTTCTGCATTGACACCTGTACCGCCTTTGGCATGGGGCCATCAGCCGGGGCTTATGGTCACGTTGCTGATGCTGGGTCGACTTATTGCGAGCACAAGGTCTTGGACTGATTGTCAAATGGGTCGATGACCACCTGTTTTTCCGCATCCGCAAAGAGCATCTCATTACTTACAATCATCAGCGTTTGTTGGTTCATACTTGCCTGGCCCGAACAGGCCAGCTTCAGAATGGTGGTCGTCTATGGTACAAAGGTGACGAATTTAGTGACAGTTCATTTGATGAGTTTGCTGAAGACTGCGGTTTCCCGCTCCGCGACTTATCTGAATCTTCAGTTCGCTCGCATGAAAGTGATAGTGAATTCACTTTTGACTTCTGCGACATTAACCGCACGTCCTCCGATCTCGATATACCTTGGGAACCGACAAAGGACACCTTGTTCAGCTTTCAAGTTGTGTACATCGGTTTACTGTGGTGCCTCACGTCGCTCACAGTGGCGCTGGTGGAAGGAAAAAAGGAGATACTCTGCCACCATCACAGCATGGTCTTTGGACGTCACCCATGTACTACTCAATGTTCAGAAGCTGCATGGGAAACTTCTTCATGCCTGCCTCGTGCTTCCCGCTGGACGAGCGTACATCACCTCACTCGAAAGTATGCTTGGAGTCTGTAGTGCGAGTCCATTCATGCCACATCACTCTGTCCGTCATCTCAACGAAGACCTCAAGTGGTGGTCTAAACAACTCTCTCTACCTTTCGTCGGTCGGTCAATCCCACACCCAGTTCAACTCGTCGATGCTCGGGCCTTCTTAGACGCCAGCACCACTGTCAGAGTTGGAATTGTTATCGATGGGCATTGGCGTGCCTGGTACCTATGGCCAGGATGGCAGACACTCAATGGAGAATGGGACATTGGCTGGGCAGAGGCCACCGGTTTCGAACTTCTCATCCATGCCCTCCTGCGGGCCTATTCCAGAAGTTCAGTCTCACTTCAGGGTCTATTGTGACAATAAGGGCGTCGTTGATGGTTGGCGCAATGGACGGAGTCGCAATAGGGCCACCAACATTGTTTTCAGAAGGGTCCAACATCTCCTCGATTCCCAAGACAATTTCTCCTCTTTCCATCTCCGCTATGTCCCCAGCCAAGACAATCCAGCAGACGGGCCTTCCAGAGGTGTCTTCCCCCCGAGGCATTTCTTGCTCCCACCCATTCCTCTCCCTGGGGATCTCGAAAAATTCCTCATCCCGCCGTCTAACCCAGGCACTTCACAAATGGACACAGTGGCTAGTCATTTGCAAGCTTGGTTGACCGGAGAAGAAGTGAGACTTCCCGCAGTCACACTGCTCTCAGCTATGAGGCCACGCGCTGTCGGCGCTCCATGTTTTGCTAATTCCACTCCCTTACTGTTGCCCGCACCCACAGGTCCACCGCATCCATATGCCGCCAGTTTGACACCTTTGCTATCACCTCTTCGTCCGCATTGCCTAGCACGCGATCGCTTGCGATTATGGGTACCTGCAACCAAGCACTCAGGCACGGATCGTGCTGGAGCGCCAGTTCCAGTCTCCAAGGCCGACCTTGATAGAATTCTCCTCATCATCTCTCATTCTCATGCTTCCAGCACACATGAAACTTACGGATCAGGGCCCTTAGCATACCACGTATTTTGCGATACTCGGGGCATTTCTGAAGATCAGCACTGTCCAGTGCCACCCGTTCTACTTCTAGCCTTTGTTGCGGCCTGTGCAGTGTATGCAGGTGCCACGCTCGAGAATTACTTTTACGCAGTTCGCGCCTGGCATCTCCTTCATGGAGCACCTTGGCTACCAAATCATGCCGAATCATCCCTCGCACTGACTGGCGCTGCAAAGTTGGCCCCTCCATCCTCCAAGCGTCCAAAGTGCACTCCTTTCACAGTGGAGCTCATCATCAAAATCCGGAGTGTCCTGGATCTGTCAAAGCCGCTACACGCTGCCGTTTTCGCATGTCTGACCACTTCATTTTTTACCATTGCTTGCACAGGGGAGTTTACGGTACCTTCTCTTGTCAGCTTCCACACCGACCCCAGTGCCTACATCAAATTCCGTGACATTCATTACAACCAAGATCAGAACAGTTTCAGAGTAGTAGTCTTTGGCTTGCTGTGGACCAAGACATCCGCAACTGGGGAGGACGTTTATTGGGCCGCGCAGTCTGGACTAGTTGATCCCCAAGTAGCTCTCCAACAGCACCTCACCATTAATCAACCTCCCCCTTCTGCCGCTGTCTTCAGTTGGTGTCATGTGGGAGGTCTGCAGCCTTTGACGAAGTCCACATTTCTCACCTGTCTGCAATCCGCCAGAGATCAACTAGGGACTGGAGCGCTAAAAGGGCATGGAATTAGAATTGGTGGCACTTTGGAGTACCTTCTCCGTGGCGTACCTTTCGACAGCGACAAAATGATGGGGTGCTGGAGTAGCGATGCTTTCATACTCTATCTTTGACAACATGCTGTGGTGCTTGCACCCTATCTTCAAGATACGCCAATCTTAGAACCATTCATGTGCTATGCCATACCTCCGCCACGTTAACTTTCGGTAAGTTTTCTACATCGCCTTTCTCCTTTTGGTTGGGGGACAAGCATGTGCTTGCTGCGTTGACGGGCTCCTTAATTTTCGGGATACACAGCTCATACTTGTCCTTTCTGCTAGGTCCTTACAGTCTGTTTCAGCCTAAAACCCCTGTGGGGTTTTTTACCCAAATAAGCCTTTGTTTGTTGCCGCCGTCATTATAGTATTTGTTTGTCATCGTCGTTATAGAATTTACTTTGCCTTATCTTGTGCTCTCCCTTTGAGTCTAAGTGCATAGACGTGAATTTTTCCAGATATCCTGACTTATTGGGAAAGCCAGGTGATGAAATGGTGTAGTGTGTCACACGTCACAGGGGGTGCTGAATCGAGTGAAATACTACAGTAATCGCGACAGAATGTAGTTACAAAGCTAAACATAAGATAACGTGTTGAAGCATGATGACTTCAACTCCAGCGGAAAAGAAAAGTTTCAAAATGAAAGAATGATACAAATGAAGCACGTATGAAGTCCAGCAGACGTCCTTGCACTAAGAATCCTCTTAGTGTCAAAAGGGGTGACAGATATCATTGAAGAACTGGTACCAGCAACCTTTGTTTTCCGAATTTTCATCACCAACTACAACATGTCCCTGTTATTTTCATCTCTTGTAAGAATGAAAGCGTGTTAGAAGATAGAGCTGAACTCACCAGGGGATTGCGCAAGGCATCTGCCTCCCTGGCAGAATCCTTCCGCTGACCACACATTTACTGTTTTGAGAGGTTTCCTTCACTGTCGAGGTTAGCGGATGATGCAGGGTCATCAGGCAATGAGGTGCACGCATCGGTAGGAGGTTCATCTTGCTGCTTTCCTTTACCCTTGTCTTCTTTGCTAGTGCTGAGCGGATCATTTCCAGTGGGTTTCTTTCATCGAACACGCATTGCCCGTCCCATGTGCTTTCCTTTACTGTTGAGGCCGGCGGAGGATGCTGCATTATCGGGCAATAGCGTGTGCACGTCGGCAGGGTATCATCTCGGTGTTTTCCTTCATCCTTCTTTGTTTGCCAGTGCCGGGCTGGTCATCCACGAATGAATGGCCCATGATGAGGTGATTGTATATGACATCCTGATTGATTTCCTCATCTTCCTTTCTTTCTTGGCATTTCCCATCCAGCATTGGTGGGTTGCCTGTGGTTGTCACAGGTGTGTTTGGGCGAGCACAACGGAAAAAGGACCTGCATTTGGGGTGCCCGGGGGGGTGCACAATCCTAAAAAGTGTCAAAACCTGGACAAATGGGGGGAACTAGATGATTCCGGCTGGCAATATTACAAGTGCTAATCATCAGTACTGGCTATGCCACTGCATGATGAATCATGAGTTTCACCTTGACAGAATTGTTGCATGCATTATTGGGCACATCATCAGCAATGTTATTAGTACGTGGAGGCTTTGTAGTTTCTATCTATCATTGTCCTGTGAGCAAGACGAGGCAAACAGTCAAGTGTGAGAGTACTGACGTCGACGAGTTCAATTTCCTGCTGTGCATCGACATCAGTACTAGTGCCATTGCATGACGAACCACGAGATTCACATTGTAATTTTTATATGGATCATCCGAATCGCCGGTGTTACCAGGCGTAGTATCCGCCTGTGTTGGTCCTGTGAGCAAGACAAGGCAGACAGTCAAGTGTGAGAGTAACGGGCGAGTACTTTATCGATGAGGTCTCATTGGTTGACTTCCACTGGCCTGATCTGTTAAACCAAGAGGTGAGCCCCGAAAGAGTCCAGTGTTGGGGGCCAAAACAACTAGCTAACCTTACACATTTCAAGATAGTCTCGATGGATTCTGTCGACTAAACATGTGATCAGCGCCACATCCTATAGCTAGATCATGACAACGGCCTCACCATCGTAACCACGGCGCCTCAGGATGTTGATGTCTGTGTCAAGGATGGTCACAAGCGACATCACATTGTTCTTTTTATACATAGAAAAAAGCAGACAGCACAAAGCTGCTGCAATACTAAAACTGATGAGCATGCATCTTGAGCGGAACAGAGCACCACATACTCGTAACTGTCAGCCTTCAGCTCCTTGATCCACAACACATTTACACCATCTTTGATTTGGATCTCAGCAGAGAGATCGGTGGGGTGCGCCTCCCATTCCCGAGATCCAGTTGCATGTATGAAATCCAATCTCTTCGTGACATCAAGTTTGCAACAAGCTTGTACAAAGAATTGAGTCTCATCATGCCAGTGTAGAAGGCGCATCCCCTCTCTAAAGCACTGTTCATTGAACTCGTGGAGGAAGATAGGTATCTTGTCGATGATAGAAGATCGAAGGGCCTGAGCCCTTGATGTGTGCAGCATCTCCTTGTCCGGATCTACGGTGTGTTTGATGCAAGAGCTCAAAGATTTGACACCCATATCCAAGTAGAACTCTGCTCGGGATATGTAAGACAGTTCCAGGAAGAATGGAAAACTTACTTTCTAGTAGCTCCTCCCAAGGAGCAATATAGATACAATCACCAAAAGTCAAAAGGTCTTCCATGTCATCCGCTGTAGGGAGTATCCCTACGCTAGGCTCGTATCCACCACTTTTCCAATGCATCAGGCATCCATCCGACGTCCATCTGACACCTATCCATTCCATCCGATACACATCTGCTTTTCGGATGACATGCGGATACCTTCAGATCTCCCCCTATAGCTTGTGCATCCGCCGCATCCGTCCTGTCCACATCCATTCTATCTCATTGGTACGTACTCACATGCATTTTCTTGTTACTGACAGAACACAGACATATCCTCTCACACTCCAGTATTTTTCGGATAGCTTATGGCACGGTCTAGACTCGCTACCTATATATCTATGTTCCTTGAACATACTGTACCCTATAAGCATGGAGGGTTTCGGAAAATACTTACTGGATGTAACTTCCTCCCACTTTTCCTGCACCTTACAAAAAGATCGCTTTGACTTATACCCACTATCCATCCAACCTTTAATGAACTTCCTTCGATTTTGATTTGCATCCCGTCCGATCCGCAAGTATCATCTGCTCTATCCGACGAATCTGTATGTTTCACATCCTATCCGTTTCATCCACTTTTGCGGATCTTTCATCCTATAGGGTCGCTTTAGACAGAGACTAGTATTTTCCCCAGTAGCAATCCCCTTAAGGGTCGAATGCACTTGTTCCCAAGCAAGGCAGCAGGCAGCAAAGACCCAACTGTGTAGTAGATTGACTTCACTCCGCTGCACTTGTTGTACCCACACCGCGACCAATACTTCTTCGGCCTTGCAAAGTTTAAACGTGTCTGCCTCTTGGCTACGCCCATCATTGCTCTTCCCCCATCAATATCCCAAGAAAATTTGGGCATCACGCAGTTCCCCCTCGATGTTTGAAGGAAGTGACTTATGACCCTTCGCGATCAGACGCAGCTCGGCCAAGTAGCTGCAGCATGTTAGTACTATGAATCAAGGTTCCAAAAGCGATATGCACCTCTCCTCGTCCCCAGCCATCTCACGGAACTTTTGTGGACACTTGAGGAGACCTTCAACAATGTCAATGCATCCAGGGTCTTTCTGACACGACAATATTCCAAGAAAGCATTGGCACTGAGCCCAAAGTCAACAAACTTGAATAACCGCCGGTAGAGGTGGCCTGATGGGTATGATGTTGACTCCAGACAGCACTCGCGGGGTGGCACATGTTCATAAGAGACGCCGTTGGATTGTGGCTTCTCGTACGATACCTCTATAGGAACAATCTTGAGGTCTGCAATCTTTTCAAATGTTTCTGTTGAGAAAACTGGACATCTTATCAGCATGAATGAAAGCTCCGGTATCACAAAATTGATTGCTCACCTTTTTCAGCAAGAAACTTGAACCACTTCTTTGCTCTCTCTGGGTTACCTGGCGGCTTCGATTCAAGAACTTGAAGTAGTGTTTCAGCGGTAGGGCCTTCTTGAATCTGCAGCTTTGCAATGATCCTCTTGTCGTCCAGATGGCCAAAGCCAAAAATTGCCCAATTTGCATCCGAAAATACCTTTCAAATCATGGAATCAGCTACGCGTGCCCAGTGTCTTTATGAAACAGTGGTTAACAGACCTCATGGTGGAAGAACTGACAAGGCTGTCCATCTCTGACACCGGGGATGAATGCGTGCGAAGGGAACCTTGACGGATCGAAATGCTCTTCAAGCTCTGTTTCATATGATGGTCCACAAAGAGACGACCACGCAGCTTGTCTAGCAGAACAATTGGATTCGGATGATGTGATGGTGATGAGTTTCTCTATTGTAGGGTATTCGCGCAGCCCTTGTCTAGTGAGGAATAGTGCTTTGCGATGTTTGGTTAGTGTGACATAAAACATCAAATAGTTCACGACATACCTTCCTCACTGTTTGAATTCCAGGAGTCACATTTGACTACAGGCAATCTGAGTGCCCGGTTGATCTCTGTAGATGCAAAGATCTCTTTGATATGATGTCTTTCACCATTACTGCAAGGGAAGAATTTCATATCCATCACATGAGTCACATCTTCCTGGGGAGATGTTCTAATGTATCTCGCTAGGTCCATGACATTCCATCTATCATCACTGTTCAATCTGTGAGGGGTCTTAGCAAAGATGGTAAGGTCATATCCCTAGTGACTGACTGTGTTATGAGTGAGTCGATGTCGCACCGTTTCTGCACTCCCGAATACTGCAACACCCGCACTGTGCGGGATTCCACGAGAAGTTCTTGTTTAACGATGGGAAGGTCATGAAAAATGTCGGCATAAGGGAAGTACGTATCCCGGGCCGCTTCATGGAAGGTACATTCGAGATAGTCATAGGTATGCAAGCAACATCCTTCAAAATCTCTCGAACTTCGGAATGACTTTCTTTGTCTTGGAGTGTGTCCCAAAGGTTACTGAGAACACTGAGGACGTGTTGCGCAAATGTTGGCGCTTTCGTGATGTCGTGTGCCGGATCTGGTGTCCCATCCATAAGGTGTCGAAGCCAATGTGCAATTGTCATCTTTTTCCATCCAAAAGTGTCTGAAATCTTCGAGAGATCCAGGCCTTGAATAAGGGCTGGGGGAATTGTGTCTTCTGGAGAGGGTCATCTTGACAGCGAACGGCCAGCATTGGTTCATCAATAAATTTACTGATGGAGCTAAATTTGATCTCCTTCCCCTGCCAATGTGTTCTGCCTACTCTGAGGAATTTGTTGCACC